>NC_090749.1:2150099-2222599 GCF_036898095.1 Palaemon carinicauda
CAAATAGGGTTAGAGCTACCCAACAGTTATAGGATAACTGTAACTAGTTAAACTTATTTTACCAGATTCTCCATAAAATATTGATATAACCAATCTTCTTAACATCAACGAAACAACTGTTTATAGAAGGCTAAACGATACAGTGAGGGAAAAAAATTGAAAAACCATCCTAGGAGGTGAGAGACCACGCTGCTACACAACAGCAGAAGCAGCTTAAGAGTTATAAAGCCAATAGCATAGGCCTAGACTCCAGAGCCATCGTATCAATATCATCACCATTATTATTATTATTATTATTATTATCATTATTATTATTATTATCATTATTATTATTATTATCATTATTAATATTTCTAATTTTTATTATAATTTAAGATACGTTATTATTGTATTTCTTTAGAATATGCACATAACACATGTGGCTGAATATGTCTGACCTGATTACAGTTTTCTGTTTGTAAAGCAAAAGTAAAATAGTAGAATTAATTGTACTCGTGATACTGAAGATAACTCACCACCTCGCTTATTTATTTATTTACTTTTTCTCAAACTGAAGAAACTCGTTGGGAGACTGGAATTATGTAAGTAGCGTTGACCATAGTCTAAGCTATGATTTGTAACAAATTTATTGCAAGTTTTGAAATCACGATCCTACTTAACGTTTGTTTCATACACAAAACAAAATAAGCAATTAATAAGTAATAATTTTGAAATCATACCCCAAATGCATAAGTTGTTGTCATTAGACTATATGGGGTTGCTTAAACTTTTCTCCATCTAGACATCCTCTTTCCCAATTTGAATCCTTTTATCCAGACAGACAATTCAAAGACTAGTCTCACTGACTCCCGCTTAGTCACGTTGACAAAGAGATTTGTGCTACAGTAACATATTTGATATTTGTTCTGATATATCATTTTAGCTTGAAATTTTTTTTTTAATCTAACATTATTCAATGATAAAATTACCCATAACAAGTGACCAACGATACATACATTACATATACCAAAGGCACTTCCCCCAATTTTGGGGGGTAGCCGACAACAACAAGAAACAAAACAAAAAGGGGACCTCTACTCTCTACGTTCCTCCAGCCTAACCAGGGACTCAGCCGAGTTCAGCTTGTACTGCTAGGGTGCCACAGCCCAACCTCCCACATTTCCACCACAGATGAAGCTTCATACTGCTGAGTCCCCTACTGCTGCTACCTCCGCTGTCATCTAAGGCACCGGAGGAAGCAGCAGGGCCTACCGGAACTGCGTCACAATCGCTCGCCATTCATTCCTATTCCTAGCACGCTCTCTTGCCTCTCTCACATCTATCCTCCTATCACCCAGAGCTTTCTTCACACCATCCATCCACCCAAACCTTGGCCTTCCTCTTGTACTTCTCCCATCAACTCTTGCATTCATCACCTTCTTTAGCAGACAGCCATTTTCCATTCTCTCAACATGGCCAAACCACCTCAACACATTCATATCCACTCTAGCCGCTAACTCATTTCTTACACCCGTTCTCACCCTCACCACTTCGTTCCTAACCCTATCTACTCGAGATACACCAGCCATACTCCTCAGACACTTCATCTCAAACACATTCAATTTCTGTCTCTCCATCACTTTCATTCCCCACAACTCCGATCCATACATCACAGTTGGTACAATCACTTTCTCATATAGAACTCTCTTTACATTCATGCCCAATCCTCTATTTTTTACTACTCCCTTAACTGCCCCCAACACTTTGCAACCTTCATTCACTCTCTGACGTACATCTGCTTCCACTCCACCATTTGCTGCAACAACAGACCCCAAGTACTTAAACTGATCCACCTCCTCAAGTAACTCTCCATTCAACATGACATTTAACCTTGCACCACCTTCCCTTCTCGTACATCTCATAACCTTACTCTTACCCACATTAACTCTCAACTTCCTTCTCTCACACACCCTTCCAAATTCTGTCACTAGTCGGTCAAGCTTCTCTTCTGTGTCTGCTACCAGTACAGTATCATCCGCAAACAACAACTGATTTACCTCCCATTCATGATCATTCTCGCCTACCAGTTTTAATCCTCGTCCAAGCACTCTAGCATTCACCTCTCTCACCACTCCATCAACATACAAGTTAAACAACCACGGCGACATCACACATCCCTGTCTCAGCCCCACTCTCACCGGAAACCAATCGCTCACCTCATTTCCTATTCTAACACATGCTTTACTACCTGTGTAGAAACTTTTCACTGCTTGCAACAACCTTCCACCAACTCCATATAACCTCATCACATTCCACATTGCTTCCCTATCAACTCTATCATATGCTTTCTCCAGATCCATAAACGCAACATACACCTCCTTACCTTTTGCTAAATATTTCTCGCATATCTGCCTAACTGTAAAAATCTGATTCATACAACCCCTACCTCTTCTAAAACCACCCTGTACTTCCAAGATTGCATTCTCTGTTTTATCCTTAATCCTATTAATCAGTATTCTACCATACACTTTTCCAACTACACTCAACAGACTAATACCTCTTGAATTACAACACTCATGCACATCTCCCTTACCCTTATATAGTGGTACAATACATGCACAGACCCAATCTACTGGTACCATTGACAACAGAAAACACACATTAAACAATCTCACCAACCATTCAAGTACAGTCACACCCCCTTCCTTCAACATTTCAGCTTTCACACCATCCATACCCGATGCTTTTCCTACTCTCGTTTCATCTAGTGCTCTCCTCACTTCCTCTATTGTAATCTCTCTCTCATTCTCATCTCCCATCACTGGCACCTCAACACCTGGAACCGCAATTATATCTGCCTCCCTATCATCCTCAACATTCAGCAAACTTTCAAAATATTCCGCCCACCTTTTCCTTGCCTCCTCTCCTTTTAACAACCTTCCATTTCCATCTTTCACTGTCTCTTCAATTCTTGCGCCGGCCTTCCTTACTCTCTTCACTTCTTTCCAAAACTTCTTCTTATTCTCTTCATATGACTGACCCAGTCCCTGACCCCACCTCAGGTCAGCTGCCCTCTTTGCCTCACGTACCTTGCGCTTTACTTCCACCTTTTGCTCTCTATATTTTTCATACTTCTCTATACTATTACTCTGCAGCCATTCTTCAAAAGCCCTCTTTTTCTCTTCCACTTTTACCTTCACTCCTTCATTCCACCATTCACTGCCCTTCCTCATGCTGCCTCCAACAACCTTCTTGCCACATACATCACTTGCAATCCCAACAAAATTTTCTTTTGCTAACTTCCACTCCTCCTCTAAATTACCAGTTTCTCTTACTCTCACCTCGTCATATGCCATTTTCAACCTTTTCTGATATTTACTTTTTACCCCCGGTTTTATTAGCTCTTCAACCCTCACTAGCTCCCTTTTACATCTTTCCTTTATGATCTTCGTACAAAGTGAAATTTCACTCAATTGATATATTGTTATGCTAAAACTTTTTTTTTATTTTAACTTTTATCATTTGTTTATTCTTATACGTCATGCAAACCTTCAACATTTGATTCGATTTTGACTTCGGGTAGTAGTAGTAGTAGTAGTAGTAGTAGTAGCTGATGAGTAGGCCCCCAGGTAGCTTAATTATGTTACTGTTTCTGTGGTACCTGCTGTTAGGAAATACACCTTTTCCCGTTAGGTGACATCTCCGTTGTCAGTTAGAAACCTGAAGAGTATTTGTGGAAATTAAAGAATTAAAGGAAATACTTGGACAACAAAAAATAAAAGTGTTCTAAATGCATTTGTCTGCTGATCTCTTGTGCTGTATGTGCTGGAGGAGAAACATCATTACTGCGGTACATCTTTCCTTTATGATCTTCGTACAAAGTGAAATTTCACTCAATTGATATATTGTTATGCTAAAACTTTTTTTTTATTTTAACTTTTATCATTTGTTTATTCTTATACGTCATGCAAACCTTCAACATTTGATTCGATTATGACTTCGGGTAGTAGTAGTAGTAGTAGTAGTAGTAGTAGTAGCTGATGAGTAGGCCCCCAGGTAGCTTAATTATGTTACTGTTTCTGTGGTACCTGCTGTTAGGAAATACACCTTTTCCCGTTAGGTGACATCTCCGTTGCTGTGTTTGTGACCACAACAAGAATCTGAGGTGCTCTGTCAGTAGACAGCTGCTGAGTGTAGAAGGTAGGGGCAATGCGCCCTTCTTCCCTTCCGCAATCACATAATCTCTTCACTATGAATATATTAGCTTTTTTACACATCGATTCAGAGTGTTTTACTATTATTTAGAGTAAAATAATATAAATATAATTCAGATAAATTATTCTATAATAACTTCATAATGAATAAAAGGATTTTTTGTTTGTTTAGAATGAAATACAATATAGAATAAAGCAAGCTTTCTAAAAATAAAAAAAAACAAAGGAACATACAAATGTAAGGTATCAAAGTAAGTGGCAAATCTTATATGCAACTGCTGAGGATGGATCCGCTACCTTGTAGTGATACAGACAAGCCAGAAAGTCCTCCTTGAGTGTCTTTTGTCGCTCATTCATCCCTTGTGTTTCCCAATACTGAATTTTCTCTAACACCAAAGTACTGTGATACTCTAACATTGCTGAGTGATCAGGTTGGTTTAATGAATGTACATATTGCACTTCTCCATTCTGACTCTACTCATGATCATCATTTCATACCTTTCAAACTAATCAATAATCTTTCCAGTTAACCCAACCATCTTTGACCGGCTGACAATCTTGGGACAGGCTGTGCCAAAGCTAGCAGTGCAAAAGACACTGCGAGTTATCTTGCAACTTTTCTTGTGCATTGATAATGTGTCAAACTTTGGCACTAGTTTTCTTACCCGATTTGTGTCCTTGCTGATAGAAAGGTTCCTTTTCAATTTGAATTATGAGGGGAAGGTCAGACTTCCTAAGTACAAAACATTACATTACTGTGAAGATGTTCTTAAACTGATATTTTTGTCAGATGGAATGTTTTTGTGTCTGTAAAATTGTAAATTAACTTTGAATATTTGTTCTAATTTTCCATGCTTGTTTGTATGTAACTAAAGCTTATTTTTCAAATATTTTTATGCCATAACAAATAATTGTTAATTTGAGATATTGCATTTTTAACATGCATTTTACAATTTAATGAATATTATAACAATTTTCATATTTCATTTACACTTTAGTTTCTTTCACACTTCCTTATTATGAAATGAACAGGTCTCAATAGAAAAAGCATTTAGGATTTGAGATATTTACTTCTGGATCTGACACATTGGCTGTTAACAAACAAGTATTCAAAGAAGAAGAACATAAGCCTTGGTGCAGAGGCTATAGCACTACCCAACACTAGAGAACAATGGTCACTTTAGAGTGTCAGTCCTCCTAGAATAGCTGTTTACCATAGCTAAAAAGTCTCTTCTACCGTAACCAAGAGGAAAATAGCCACAAAACAATTACGGAGTAGTAGTTAAACCCTTAAGCGAAGAATTGTTTGGTAATCTCAGTGTTGTCAGGTGTATGAGGACTTAGGAGAATATGGAAAGAATGGGCCAGACTATTCGGTGTATATTGAGCAGATGGACAAAAGTCTCTCATTATTACTTATATGTTGTTTACTTGTAATTCCTATTTTTTCATTTTATTGTTTATTATTAACTCTTACCTGGCTAGTTTCTTTGTTGGGCCCTTTAGACTTGAAGCATTTTGCTTTTTAAGCCAAAGTTGGGACTTTTTTTTAAGTGATTACAATACAATATATATGTACAGTATTTATTAAGATTCAGTCTATACATTTAGAGAAAAGGCAGTAAACTACCCTCTGCATATGCTTCTTCAGGAATGCAGTATTTACTAGAATTTTCAGATTCATTCATAAACTAACAATATGAAATAGTACAATATTTCACCCGTCCCTAATTCATAAACCGCATCGCTGTTGTTCTGCTGTAAATCTCATGGTTTGATTTAATCTTTCCTCATTAGGTAATTTTATTTTCAGAACAGATGTTATTCTTCTATTTTTATACTGACTTTTTACACCGTTCCATGAGAAGAGACCAATGTACAGGGCCTAACTTGTGTTTTATATCGTGGGTTCTGCAGAAGTTGGTATTTTCAAAGTTTATTCGCAACTTATTGGCATCCAAAAGATCCACACCCATTAAAAGTATCTTATGAATCTCCCAATGTCTTCTTTGACATCAAAGGAAATATTAGAAAAGCTTTGAACAGTCAGGTAAGTAAAAAGAAGAGGTTGGGAAGAGATATAAAAAGCTATATCGATATTCCAAGTAAGCCTACTTGTAAACAAGCTACTGTCTCTACTGATCAATCTTTAAATCTTGAATTGATTGACAGAAAAGGTAAGACCAAATCTTGCCATAGGTTCACTGTTATGCCATTGATTGTTAAAATACTGTTTCGAGTGAACTTGTATTTTACACGTGGTTCAATTTGACTTCTGTCTCTTAAATCTGACATATTTTAGAATACCATATACAATATTCTTCCATACAGTGCAAGGTCAAGGTGTAATTATACATAACTGCAATTCTGCAAGGTTAAGTTCATCATTTCTTTTCTTTTTAGAAAACTCTCTTGCACTGCTGTTGCATAATATAAGAAAATAGTGCTCTGTAATCTCATACTTGTATTGGTAAGAAATAAATTATGTTCATTCCGGCACAATATAAAGACCTTACGCTCTTTACATGTGAGTGTTATTATTTCCGTGATAGCTGAAACCAGCCATTAAAGTTTTAGTGAGGTGTAATTACCCTCTGCTAGTTAGCATAGGGGGTCAGCGGCCTTAGGCCAACCTTCCTACTCACACAAGCACTAGTAAACAATGTTCACTTTTTATTTCGGCTTGGTAGCGTAAAGATGTAGTCTTGCTCTCCCATCAAAACCTTTTAACCAGTTTATGATTAATTTGTTTGTTTTAGATTGTCCTATCTTACGTAAGACAGGCTCTTGTCAGGATGCCAGAGAATTTAAAATCAATCTTGCAGTTTATGATTAAAAGCACCTGGATGAAAAGTGTAAAAAAAATTCTTATTTTCTTTCAGATGGTGACCAAGACTTTCCTTTTGTGTGAACTATGTTGTTTCCCTTAGGGCATTCTGGATGAATGAATGTTCCCTAATTATTATTACGGTATTGTTATTATTACTTGCTAAGCTACAACCCTAGTTCGAAAAGCAGAATGCTATAAGCCCAAGGTATCCCTGAGGGAAAATAGTCCAGTGAGGAAAGGAAATAAGGAAACTACAAGAAAAGTAATTAACAATTAATATAAAATATTTCAAGAACAGTAACAACATGAAAATAAATATTTCATATATGAACTATAAAAACTTTAAAAAAGACAAGAGGAAGAGAAATACGATAGAATAGTGTGCCCAAGTGTACACTAAAGCAAGTGAACTCTACCCCAAGACAGCGAAAGACCATTGTACAGAGGCTATGGAACTTTCCAAGACCAGAGACAATAGTTTGATTTTTGAGTGTCACCGATTTCAGTACATGTGGCATATCTGGCTACCCCCGGATCCCCTAATGTAAATTGAACTAACGATTGTCTGGTGAGGATATATTTCTGTGACATTTATTGTAAAATTTGTAATTTTCTAAGAATTAAATTGGGCTCAGACAACAAGGAACCACAAGTTCAAAGGCGTCTGTTTGACCGAAAATCTCTGCCCAAACTAGCAGTTGAAATGAAGTAATGAAAATTATAATGATGGGTTGATGGGGGTAAATATCAATTTGGTACACTATTACTAAGGCCATCTATTGGCCATTTAAATAAACAATGTGTAGAGCTCTTGAATCCTTGCATTCTGGAACCTTCCATGACTTATAACTTAGGGTAAAAAATAGCCTACTTGATATGAATTGGATATATTATATACTTGCCACATTGCATATTTCTACACAGGTAATATTAGGTTAACGTAAAATTATTTCTTTGTTTTATTTAAATCAGCCTTGTTTTTCTTTTTAAGTTAAAGTATTTTTGTTGTTTGTTTACTATGGTGGTAATGTAAGTTAAGTGGCTCTCCGATTGTTGGATAGTGTTTTTGCGCCTCCTCCTCCTCCTTTGTGTATTAGTGGACTATCGTTTTAACGATTGTTATTCTTTTTACTGTGAGTGTTGATGAACGCTGGAAGGTGATGAGTGGACATGGTCGACCGGTGAAGGCAGTTCGGGTCTTGACAAGCTCTCACCAACACTAATTCCCGTCTCAGCATTTATTGTGACTTGGAGGACGACTTTAGCCATTACTTCCGCACTTCTGTTGAGTGTTTAGCAGATGCTTAGTCATCTGCGACGATGGTTTTCTGCCACCTGTTCCCGTCGGAGGATTTGTACGGGAATTGTGTCGACGCTGTTTCCCGACACTGAACCTTGATTTTACTGGCCGTATTCCTCCAGTCCAGCTGTGTATGAGTGTGAGAGCAAACTGGCTCGTGAGGTGATAAGTAGGGAGGCTGACGCCAGGTAAGACAAATTATCGTTCCTCTTGTATAGGGAAGTGGATTGCCCTTCAGTGCCTGGCGTATAGTTTTACCCTTCCGTATAGCGGCTTGATGGATTAAGTACGGCCCTGTATTCAACTCCCCTTCTGTACTTCACTTGAGGTGAAGTTGTGTATTATTAATTTTGTCTTTCTATATGTGCGAATTTTAATTTTACATGTTGAGCACCCATGTTTAATTCTGTATTGTTTAGTTTTGTAAGGTAGGTAGGAATATTAAGGTTTTCATTGTTTTCGCCTCCTACTTCCTTCTACCTTTTTATTATTAGGTCAATGATATTTTTGGCTAGCCGAATTTGGATCCACCTTGTTATTATTAAGTGTTTTCTCAATTGGAATTTTCTCGTGTTTAGGGCTTAGTGTAATAGCTTTAGGTTTTTATTGTGAGTTCCCGAGAACCAGTTATTTGTTCTCTTTAATATTCTGTCCAATTAAGTTTATTTAATCTCACAAGGTTGATTTAAGTTATTGTTCTTGTTTATAATAAATATTGTTAAGTTTTCTTGGGTCTCTGTTTCCGTCTTTCCTTATCACTGACGTACTTTTACCGACTGCAATCCATGAGAATTTAAATATCTTAGAAGAACCTGCCTTACAACCTGGTAGGTTGTAACAGGTAACAATCTCTCACGCTTTTTAATTGTATAGACGTCGTAGTCATGATTTAGTGTGGATTCCAATGACGTATTTGTAGGTGATATGGTTAAGGGTAAAGAATGAGTGAGGGGTGAGGAGTAGGGAGTGAGGGGTAACGGGTAATGGGTGAAGGGGTGAGGAGTCATGAGTGAGGAGTGAGGGGTTGAGGGGTGAAGGTGTGAGGAGTGAGGGGTGATGGGTGATGGTGAAGGAGTGAGGGGTGATGGGTGAAGGGGTGAGGAGTTAGGGGGTGATGGGGGAAGGGGTGAGTGTGAAGGGTGAGGAATGATGGGTGAAGGGGTGAGGAGTGAGGAGGTGGGGTGAGGATTGAGGGGTTAAGGGGTGATGAATGAGGGGTGATGGGTGAAGGGGTGAGAAGTGAGGGGATGATGGGTGAAGGGATGAGGAGTGAGGGTTGATGGGTGAAGGGGTGAGGAGTGAGGGGTGATAGGTGAAGGGGTGAGGAGTGAGGGGTTAAGGGGTAATGGATGAAACGGTGAGTAGCGAGGAGTGAAAGGTGGGTGAAGGGGTGAGGGGTTAAGGTGTGGGGAGCGAGGCGTAAGGGGTGATGGGTGAAGGGGTGAGGGAAACCATCTTTAATAGGATGAATAGTAACATTTCCCTCGATAATTAGGTTTCAGTGAGATAATAACATTAATTTAGTTTCCATGGGCTATTGATATATATTATAAAAATAGTATTAATTACACACAAACAGAGAGAGAGAGAGAGGGATGATAAAAACTCCACCGAATTTCTCACTACTAATATTACAGGTTATCATTAGCAAGATCAATATCATTGCATGGAAGATGCAATCTCATTTGAAAAGGAATTATGAAAACACGAAAGAAATGTTGGAAAAAATTTACCAGAAAGCATGAAATGTTTAAGATAGATAAAGTCTAGATATAGGATTTGTGTAAAACAGCTGAGAAAACGGTTTGCAATTCTCGTGAATTATGAAAATAGGAAATATATCATTGAAGAGAGCGAAGCAGAGTCCTCCCATCAGCCCCACCCCCAGGTGATAGGCAAAAGGGGGAGAGGGGTTAAATTAACATTTATCTCTCTCTCTCTCTCTCTCTCTCTCTCTCTCTCTCTCTCTCTCTCTCTCTCTCTCTCTTTTAAAGGACGAATCACGTGTCATAAAAGAAACGTGAATGAATTGTTTTATGCAATAACTCCATAACAATTGGAATAAAACTATAATATTCACAAAAGAATAATGATAAAAATAAAGGAAATGGATAATATCACTTCCAAAAGGGATGGGATATGACCTCCAGTTGCACTCTAAGCCAAAGCATGATTTATCCAAAAGGACTTCTGGTCAGGAGCAGCAATACATTCCTCTGAGGGAAATGTTATGCAAATCCCAGGGAAAAAGTCGGTCATGAATAAAGGAATTTGCAGCTCTAAATGACCTTGACCCAAAAGAGCGGATCCTAAAACGGACCAATCTCTCACCTAACCAGACTCGTAATCCATTTAGGTTTTTAGAAACCACTTAAAGTTTGAAAAAAAAAAGGAAAAAATACTAACTTGATGGCCACATACCTTTCTTAGCACTAAATCTTTTTAAAACCATTCCTTACTGCTCCACAAATGCGGAATGTTATAGACTGTAATCTTATCATAATAAAGGAAATCAATTAAATTATTAAATCCTTAGAAAGGACGTAAGGATATAACAGGTTTGATAAAGGAACTGCTATTCAATATATCATTAAGGAATGCAAGCATTTCCATATAAGTCACAGATATGAACCTATGCAATATTTAATAGGGTCCCATTTCAACAGATTTGTTTTTTTTTACTGATAACGGATTTGGTAATAAATATTCGCAATGGCATGTGTCACAGTAATGGATAAGTGTGAAATTATTCAATTTAAATCATTGCGATCCTATAATGGTTTTGAGATTAAATCTCTCTCTCTGTCTCTCTCTCTCTCTCTCTCTCTCTCTCTCTCTCTCTCTCTCTCTCTCTCTCTCTCTCTCTCTCTCTCTAATAAATAATTTTTCATGGATATCAATTATTTGGAAAATAAACGTTTCATGTGATAAAATTGTTTCATGAAATACTTGAAACAAAAACAGCAACAATAATATTTATTACGTAATAGATGCACCGCTCCCCATTTCCTATTGGTGAGAGATCACCCACAATTGCAGACAGTGAGCCTCTTTTTAATAATATCATCAACACAACATTGTTTTTGTTTAATAAAGGGAAACCTGATACTACATCTAGAAAGGACTACTTCACACTCCCAAGGAAACAATCATCCCTTCCTCTCTTGGTAGAAACAATCATACCCTACCTCCCCAAAAGGTGAGGAAATCCCGGAGGAAAAGGAAACATCAATCCTCTTTTATCATCTGTGAAATAAAGAGGAAATCTCAATCGAATATCTCCATGAAGGGAATGATGTTATTAAATCTGGACAGTATATTTTCCCAGGTCACTTCTACAATGTTTAATTACGGGCTAACTCACAATGATGTCTTACGCACAGCAGTCATTCATGGCATAGTTCCACTCATACATCATACACGATCGTATGTTTACCCAAACACATAATGTATATATATATATATATATATATATATATATATATATATATATATATACACATATATATATATATATATATATATATATATATATATATATATATATATATACACACACATATATATATATATATATATATATATATATATATATATACATATATATATATATATATATATATATATATATATATATATATATATATATACACTGTATATACATATATATATATATATATATATATATATATATATATATATATATGTATATATATATATATATGTATATATATATATATATATATATATATATATATATATATATATATATATATATATATATATATATATGTGTGTGTGTGTGTGTGTCTGTGTGTGTATTTGCTGAATAACATGATTAATCTTTTGTTTTCTTTTCAGATTGGGGCTGGTGTCTGTCTTTTTATATCAGTAGATTGTATGATTAATAAAAGAGTAAGTAAATAATTAACGAAGCAGAGAGAGAGAGAGAGAGAGAGAGAGAGAGAGAGAGTTTTAACTAACAACGAACTTCCTATGAAAAACAGTAGGATTTTTATCTTGGATTCAACTTTCAAGGAGTTTAATGTTATTGGAATCTCTCTCTCTCTCTCTCTCTCTCTCTCTCTAACCCCGTGCAGTTTCTTTTCAAAATTCAAGGTGTTTTGAGATGCACAATTTCGAACTGTCCTCAAAACTCTAATAAACATTAATAGTCTTGCAGAGAAACTTGGACTAAAACATTACTCAAAAGTCAACTGTCTCAACACCTGATACTTTGTTAACGACGGAGGCTACTTAATATAATCATCAACGTCCAGTCATCTTTTGTCAAGGTCATCTGCAAGTGAGACCGAAAATGGTATTTGCACAAAAACACAAGAGATATCATCACCTCACTCCAGAATGGATTCCAACTCTAATAGAATTCGAGTTCGTATCTTCGTTGGGGTTCATTCTTTTGATTGATGTTGATTTTGTTTTTATTGTTGTACCCACATCACAATTAAAAAGATACAACAATATTAAGACTGTGGAAACAGTGAGTACCGAATGTCACCGATAAGGAACTCGGGCTAGACGACGGGGAATCTCAATTTTCATTACCCTAACACTATTATTAGTAGAGTACTTATAGAATATATCAACCATATGAACATACAATATACTTTCTGATACAAATATTACTCATTTTATCACAAGGATTTTTTCTGTTAATATGAATATATTTCTCGTTTCTTTGCCAGATGCGAATCTGGATGTACAAGCTTATAACTATCTCTATTCTTTTTTTAATTTTAAACTATGACATTTCAGTCGCTTTCACAGAAATATTTGTAGCGTTTTGTTTGATATAACGAACCTGTGCTTTTAGGTAGTAGGTTGGCCAGGGCACCAGCCGCCCGTTGAGATACTACCACTAGAGAGGTATTGGATCCTTTGACTGGCCAGACAGTAATGCATTGGATCCCTCTCTCTGGTCACGGCTTATTTTTTCTTTGCCTACACTTACACAGAATAGTTTGGCCTATTCTTTACATATTCTCGTCTTTCCTCATACACCTGACAACAATGAGATACTTAACACTTCTTCACCCAAGGGGTTAATTACTCTACTGCAATTTGTTCAGTGTACTTTCCTCTTGGTAAGGGTAGAAGAGACTCTTTAGCTGTGGTAAGCAGCTCTTCTAGGAGAAGGACACTCCAATATTAAACCACTGTTCTCTAGTCTTGGGTAGTGCCATAGCCTCTGTACCATGGTCTTCCACTGTCTTGGGTTGGAGTTCTCTTGCTTGAGGGTACACTCAGGCACACTATTCTATCCTATTTTTTTTCTTCCTCTTGTTTTTTCGAAATGGTGTGTTGGGCAGGCTTAATAGAAGGGCCATGGATGCGTGGTGGTTTATCAAGAGGTTGTCTTTTCCTTTTTCTTATTCTTTTTCTTCTCAAAACCATCCTTACTGTCCTCCCTTCAGTTCAAGTGGCTATCCTGGAGGGTATTTAGCCTTGCATGGTGTATCGGCTCCTCCATGTTGACCAGTTTTTCCGACTTTTTACTATAGTCTATGGGTATCATCAATCACTTTGTTTATAATTCTGTACGTATTGTTTTTGTTATAATTCTTGTTAATCTAGTTTTTAAGTATGATGTCTCCTTTTTATTTCTATTAAATCTTATGCTGTCTGGAGACATTGAGCGAAATCCGGGACCAGTACGTCCTAGATTTCGTCAATGTCGTCTTCTGTATTGCAATATTCGTGGTCTTCATGCAAATATCCAAGACCTTACAGTTGCGTCCAGACAGTATGATATTCTTTTGTGCTCAGAAACTTTGGTTTCTAATATGAGGCACTCATCTGAGCTCCTTATAACTGGTTTTAAGAAGCCAATAATGTTGAAACGTGATGCCATCCCTAGGGCCAGGGGAATGGCGGTGTATATTAGGACCGAATACCCTGCTTCTCATAAGTCCTGCTATCAATGTGGATGTCATGAGATTCAGGTAATAAAAGTTTGTGGCAGGCATAACAACTTTTATTTATGTTCGATCTACCGGAATCCAGACATGGATGATTCTATCTTCGATTGTCTTCTTACCATTATGGCTAAGATACAAGAAGATGATAGAAAGGCTTCTTTTGTCTTTGTTGGTGATTTTAATGCTCACCATAGGGAGTGGTTAAGTTCTATCTCTCCTACCGATCGCCATGGCTTAAGAGCTTTAGACTTTGCCTCTGAATCAGGCTGTGAGCAAATCATAAATGAAGCTACTCACAGGTCTGGTAATTGCTTGGACCTCGTATACACTGACTCCCCTGGCGTTATAACTGATAAGGTTGGTTCTCCAGTCGGGACATCTGATCATGCCTTGATTTCATTATTAGTGAAGACTGAGCAGCCTGTCCCTGATATATCATATTCTTGTAAAATTTATATGAAATCCCAAGCAGACTGGAATGGGATTTTACATGATCTTTTGTGCTTGAATTATTCACAATTATATAATAGTGTAGATCCTGTTGTCCCTTTGAATGAGAATCTAGTCAACATAATTGATAGGCGTATCCCTTCTCGTGTGCTAAGGTACCGAGTGAAGGACAAACCGTGGTTCAATGATGATTGTAGACGTGCTTTTTTGGAGAAGCAGGAGGCCTATCAACTTTGGAAGGGTAACGGATCAGATTTGACCTGGCACAACTATACTCAGCTTCGAGCTTTTGCTCAGAGAGTTTATGCCTCAACTGAAAAGGAGTACAATTTAACCATAAAAGAAACACTTTCTGGTACAACTCAGGAACATAAATGGTGGTCTACCCTTAAATCTGCACTCTTTGGTGTAGATGCAACAGTTCCTCCTTTACTTAAATCAGATGGCTCAGTCACTCACTGTCCAAAGGAAAAGGCAACCTTTATGGCTGATGTTTTTGACAGTAAACAGAGTAATGAAAAACTTGAACTTCCTCATTCCTGTTTTCCTGAGACTAAACTAACTAGTTTAACTTTTCGATCTCGTGAGATTAAAGCTCTGTTGATGGACCTTGATGCCTATGGAGGTGTAGACCCAAATGGTATTTTTCCTTTGTTTTTTATAAAGACAGCAGATTTCTTAGCTCCAAAGTTATCTGTTATTTTGCGCAAGTTAGCAAGAAGAGGAGCTTTTAGCACTAGTTGGAGAATTGGTAATGTTACTCTTCTATGTAAATGTGTTTGTGGTAGCTCAAGTCCCACTGATTACCGCCCAATTTCCATAACTCCCATATTATCTAAAGTTTTTGAACATCTTCTGTCAAAACGTCTTAATAGGTTTGCTGAAGATAATCATCTACTCCCTAGTTTGCAATTTGGTTTTCGTAAAGGCCTTGGAGCATGTGATGCCCTTCTTACAATCTCCAATGCTGTACAGAAATCCCTTGATTGTGGTCGGGAAGTTCGTACGATTGGCCTTGATTTTAGTGCTGCCTTTGACCGTGTTAATCATGAGGCCCTTGTTTTCAAACTGAAACAGTTGGGAGTGGTGGGTCGTTTCTTAGCATTATTATTGATTTTTTAAGTAATAGATCTCAAAGAGTTGTTGTTGATGGGCACCATAGTGATTATAGGAATGTGATATCCGGTGTTCCACAGGGTAGTGTTCTTGGCCCATTACTTTTTATATTATATACACATGGCATGTGGTTTGGCCTAGAAAACAAGCTTGTTGCATATGCAGATGATGCTACTCTCTTTGCATCAATTCCATCCCCTGAATGTAGATCTAGGGTTGGTGAATCCCTTAATAGAGATTTAGCTTTAATTAGTGCATGGTGCAAATTATGGGGTATGAGGTTGAATCCTAACAAAACTCAAAGTATGATTGTAAGTAGGTCAAGGACGGTGGTTCCTCAACATCCGGATCTCAGTATTGATAATGTTTCTTTAAATATGTATGACTCTTTCAAAATTTTAGGTGTGATTCTCGACAGTAAATTTACTTTTGAGAAACATATAAGGTCTGTGTCTTCTTCAATTGCACAAAAAATAGGCTTATTGAGAAAGTCTTTCAAGATTTTCGGTGATCAATCTATTCTGAAGAAGTGTTTTAATTCTTTCATTCTACCTTGTTTTGAGTATTGTTCTCCTGTCTGGTCTTCAGCTGCTGATTCTCATCTTAATTTGTTGGACAGAAACTTGCGGTCTATTAAATTTCTTATTCCTGATCTAGATATTAATCTCTGGCACCGTCGTAAAATTAGTTCATTATGCATGTTGCATAAGATTTTTCACAACTCTGACCATCCTTTACATTCAGATCTCCCTGGACAATTCTATCCTGTTCGTAATACTAGGCAGGCAGTTAATTCTAATAGCCAGGCCTTCTCCATCACGAGGCTCAATACTACGCAGTACTCTAGAAGTTTTATTCCAGCTGTGACCAAGTTGTGGAATGATCTTCCTAATCGGGTGGTTGAATCAGTAGAACTTCAAAAGTTCAAAGTTGGAGCAAAGGCTTTTTTGTTGACCAGGTGGACATAGTCTTTTTATACTTTATTTATGACATATTTGTTTTTGATGTTGTTGATAGTTTATTATATGACATGTCTGTTTTAACGTTGTTTCTTATTTTAGAATGATTTATTGTTAATTTGTTCTCTTCATTTATTTATTTCCTTATTTCCTTTCCTCACTGGGCTATTTTTCCCTGTTGGAGCCCCTGGGCTTATAGCATCTTGCTTTTCCAACTAGGGTTGTAGCTTGGATAGTAATAATAATAATAATAATATTCCTATCTCCACAAAATCCTTCCTTGTTTGTTCGTTGCGTTTCTTATTCCAGATATCAAATTCATTTCGCAACCAAGAGAATAATCTCCAAAACCTGTTTACCTGATTTCACCAGTGATAACCGTTTCCCTGAAAATTATCTTGTTTCTTTTCGCAAACAAGTAAATTTTCCCTCGTCTTATTTATCAGAGTTAGCATATCAATAAATAGTGAGCCTATGCCACACAGAGGTAACCCAAACCCCTTCAATATTCTTCCCAGAAATCCATGATCAAATTTATTCTGCTTTTCAGTAGTGGTGATTAAGATGTAACTTTTCAATAGAAGTTTTATGAACGAGATCAGAATGAAAGCAGATCTTTTGAAGTGACTGAATGTGAAGTAGAAAGGAATGAGCGTCAGTCAGTCAGTCAGTAAATCAGTCAGTCAATCAGTCAGTCAGTCAGTAAAGGAAATGTGTTCATAAGGTCTTCCGAGAGATGAGATGTGCTCTGCTGTCTGACCTTTATCGGTTTTGGATGATAAAGATCCTGATGCCAATATTTAGAAGGGATTAAAAAAGGGTTGGTCCCTTCAATTTTGCAAGTGGAGACACGCACTGGACCCAGTTGGGGTAATATTTTTTTTTTCCTTTCAAAAATAACTCGAAGTGACAAGGTTAATATTACTTGAGTTGTACAAGTTAATGAGGTGCAATAATCATGTCAGTGAAAAAAGTTATGGTACTTTATAAGTATTTAGCTCCTAGAATTAGTACTTTAGTAATAGTGAAGGAATAAAATGCTTCATTATTAGTTAACATCAAAATTCAGATGTTTTATTAGTTTGTTGTTGTGATAACTCTCATATAGTGAATCTAATCAGATCTCTTTTCGATGTTAAACATCAATCACAGAGAGAGAGAGAGAGAGAGAGAGAGGGGGGTAAATATTTTTTCTCTATCTTATTCTGACGTTTGTTCTTTAGACTTGCTATTCTAATATGAGGATTATATGAAAACAATTTCTAAAAGTTACGTTTTCCAAATCAACGAAGAACAAACTAAAGACGGATGAATCAGCCTAATGACTGTTGAAGGATATTTGGAATGGTTATGGAATTCTAATTTTTCCTTTAGGGAAGTTCTCTCTCTCTCTCTCTCTCTCTCTCTCTCTCTCTCTCTCTCTCTCTTTAACCCTGGATAGGTACGGTGGGTCGTTTGCGACCCCGAGCGTAAAAAAAAAACAGGTTTTTCTCACGTGACTCACCCCTGTGACTGAATTTGTGGGTGATCGACCTGCAGGAGGTGTCTCCCCTACACGCTCTAGTAGTGTCCAGATGTGCATTGCTGTAGCTGTACTCCTTCCCCGATTTCTGAGACGCGTCGGGGTCGTTCGCGTCCGAGTTTACCCTTCTGAGGTAGTTTGCATAATTATCAAAGTTATTACGTATTATGAAATTGTCGTAGAATGGTGCAACTTGTATAGGTTATCAGTTGTGGAAAGTCTTGGTGGATTGTTTGGCTACCATGTGCATGTTTTTTTTTTCAGTTAAAATGTCGTTCATCACCACGAGGACCATTTTACCGCGAGTGCCCCTTTTTCATTTTTTTTCATTTTTTTGGCCAAGTCATTTTTCCGTAAGATATTGCCAAATAGTGTCGTAAAAATTTTGCTTGTTTAGTGTTGGAAAGTGTGTCTAGATGATCTGGCTACCCATGCATGACTTTGTTTTTGTCAGATACGACGTAGTTATTGGTATATTGGGTATTTAACTGCGGTTACCAATTTCTGTTTTTTTTTCAATATTTGTAAAAATTACTACGTAGTAAGGAATTGCCGTATATTATTCATTTTTTTTTCATGTTTATGTGTTAGAAAGTGTGCCTTGATGGTTGGGCTAACACGTGCATGTCTTTTTTTTTATCTGAGATGTCGTATATTAGAATGTCGGGCATTTTACCGCGAGTGTCCCTTTTTAATTTTTTTTAATTTTTTTGCCAAGTCATTTTTCCGTAAGATATTGCGAAATAGTGTCGTAAAACTTTTGCTTTTTTAATGTTGGAAAGTGTGTCTAGATGATCTGGCTACCCATGCGTGATTTTGTTTTTGTCAGATACGACGTATTTATTGGTATATTGGGTATTTAACTGCGGTTGCCAATTTCTGTTTTTTTTTCAATATTTGTAAAAATTTACTACGTAGTAAGGAATTGCCGTATATTATTGATTTTTTTTTCATGTTTATGTGTTAGAAAGTGTGCCTTGATGGTTGGGCTAACACGTGCATGTCTTTTTTTTTTATCTGAGATGCCGTATATTAGAATGTTGGGCATTTTTCCGCGAGTGCCCCTTTTTATTTGTTTTGCATTTTTTTGCTTAGTCATGTTACCGTAAGGAATTGGCAAGTAGTGTCGCAAAACTTATATTTTTATAGTGTTGGAAAGTGTTTCTAGATGATCTGGCTACCCATGCCTATTTTTTTTTTAGCCAGATATGGCGTATATATAAGTATGTGTTCGATTTTCCTGTAATTGCCATTTTTTCGTTTTTTCCCATTTCTTTCAAAATTACTACGTACTAAGGAACTATCACAGAGTAATATTTCATTTATATGTTTATTTGTCGGAAAATATGCCTTGATGGTTTGCCTAGCACGTGGCTGAAATTTTTTTTTTCTGAAATGCCGTATATTAGAATGGCCATTTTTCCACGAGTGCCCCTTTTTATTTGTGTTGCATTTTTTTGCTTAGTCATGTTACCGTAAGGAATTGGCAAGTAGTGTCGCAAAACTTATATTTTTATAGTGTTGGAAAGTGTTTCTAGATGATCTGGCTACCCATGCCTATCTCTTTTTTAGCCAGATATGGCGTATATATAGGTATGTGTTCGATTTTCCGGTGATTGCCATTTTTTCGTTTTTTCCCAATTCTTTCAAAATTACTACGTACTAAGGAACTATCACAGAGTAATGATTCCTCTAGATGTTTATTTGTCGGAAAATTTTGTTTACTTTTTTTTTGATTGAATATCATCAAATTTTTTTAGCTAAAATATTGTTTTACATTTTTTTTTTCGATTTTATTTCCCTTCAAAAAAAATTTTTTGGGTCAGAATTTTAATTTTATAGTCGTAAAATAATCGACAATTATCCAGCAACCCACCATACAATTTTTATGCATATCCAATAATAATTAGATTAGTAAATAAAACCTTGAAATTGACATACCCTTCCTACATTTCAAGTGGCAGATTAGGGAGTGTGAGTCAGTGTGGTTGGCGGCCATTTTGTGGACATATCCGAAGCGTAAGCTGCCCTATCTATATATATTCTTGTTCCCTATAGAATTTGTGATATTTTGGTATATTTTTACCTGCATAAATATCATATTATATATTAAATATATGTATTTTTTTACGAAATTTCCAAGTACTCAAAAAATTACCTTTAGATATGGCCCCTGATATAAATGTAATTTACAAAATAATGAAGATTTTTTTACATATTTCTATTTTAGGATAACATATGTTTATTCCCTAAAAAAATTAGCCACTTCCTATTTCATTTGGGTACCCAAAAAAATTCATGAAATTTGGACAATTTTTTTTGGCCAAAAAAAGTTACCCTTTTTTTCTCATTTCAGATCTTCACCTCCATGGGTCTGACTTCATCCAAAATACATCAAGATGTGTCCTAAACATTCAAGAATCAATTCCTAAAAGGATTTGTGTATATATGTATAAACTTTTTTTTATGAATTTTTATGTCAGGTCTTTTTTTTTCTACTTAATTTTTTAAAATATTTATAATAAATAGTTTTTCTGCAGATGAGTAGTATTTATCTTTACAGTTGTTTTAAGCATTCATTGAAGTTTTTTTGGCAAAAGAAAAAAGGAGGTTACTGCAAAAACTGATTTTTCAAGAATTTTTTTTGGCGTCGGGGTCGTTCGCGTCCGAGTATACCCTTAAAGGGGTGTCCGAGGACCGTACCTATCCAGGGTTAAGAGTCGTCTAAAATATCCGGAATCCACCTAAAGAACATAATCCCATCAGTAGAGAATATTTTCCATATGCAAAGTTCGAGAGATGAAATCTGTGAATGGAAATGAATGGAAGATGTAAAAAGATGAGTAAAGAAAAAGCGACTCTGAAATAAATCTTCTCCTTCCAGAAAAGGTCCAAATGCGAGAGGGAAAGACCAGAAAGGTCTGATCCAAGGTTCTGCTTATGATTATCTGCTTCAGTTTTTGAATATTCATTTTTTGATTGTTTGAATTTTATTTCCTGAAATAGAAGGGAGATTTTCACTCTCAATGTTAAAGTCACTTGTATATGATGGAGAATCATTATTATCATCATGAAAGGCCATTCCGGTGAATAAAAACAGAAAATAGTGATAAAATGTGTTAGGAAGTAAAAACATCCTGAGGTGCTGAGATAATTCTGATTTTGAAAGTAGTATGATATAGAATAGCTTGTTTCTATGTGAGAAACATGTCTGAAATTTTCTTTTCAGAATTTCTATGTGAAATAAGTAATTCTCGTTATTGTCAAGTATGAAGAAAGCGAAAAAATTCTCTTTTTCATCAATGCTTCACTAATGAAAAGCAAAAGACTTTTTATTGTTTCTTGTTATTTGCTCTCTTTATTTTTTGAATAAAAAGATTCATTAGACTTCTAATGCTATTCCTTCAACATTTTTCCTTATCTTTTCTCTATGGGAAGTAATTTGAAGACGATACCGAACAGAACTTCATAAAAAAATGTAATATTTTAGCATGATTTTTATCAACAGATTACAATGAACCTTTCAATTCCATCCAATAAGTATTTAGAGACAAAATAGTCTCAACTTCAAGCACTAAATTTCTTCCTTTTTTCTCCGCTGGGAACTTCGTTCGTATGTTCGATAAAGAAACCCTTATTATCTTATTCAGTTTCTTTCATCCTCCAAAACCAAAGGAATTCCTTTTCCAGCGAACCTTTAATCATCCGAACGCACAGACTGGTCCCCTCCTCCAACACCTCTTTTTCCTACTGACTGACTCAGCTGTTTTTATATAAGATGCAGATTTTCTCTTTCTGCAAAGAAATCTTTGTGACTCATTATCTTCTCATTACTTCTGAGCCTTCATTTCCTTTTCATGTTCCTTTCCACTGAAATAAAATATCGTCATTCCCTCCTCTAGATCAACCTCAGACGAGGTCAAATCAATAGATTGTTTTGCAGGACGCAATCAAGTCATCTCATTGAGGCTTTGACGTTTCCTTCGTGGCTATAGCAATTACTTTTCCATATCTTGAATGAGGTGATTATTATTCTAGCACAATCTGTCAGAAAATGGATATAACTGAGCCAGCCTCATTCTAAAAGGCCTTTCTGTATCTGACTGTGGGTCGACAGTTATTATTATTATTATCATTATTACTATCCAAGCTACAACCCTAGTTGGAAAAGCAAGATGCTATAAGCCCAGGGGCTCCAACAGGGAAAAATAGCTCAGTGAGGAAAGGAAATAAGGAAATAAATAAATGAAGAGAACAAATTAACAATAAATCATTCTAAAATAAGAAACAACGTCAAAACAGACATGTCATATAATAAACTATCAACAACATCAAAAACAAATATGTCATAAATAAACTATAAAAAGACTATGTCTGCCTGGTCCACAAAAAAGCATTTGCTCCAACTTTGAACTTTTGAAGTTCTACTGATTCAACCACCCGATTAGGAAGATCATTCCACAACTTGGTCACAGCTGGAATAAAACTTCTAGAGTACTGCGTAGTATTGAGCCTCGTGATGGAGAAGGCCTGGCTATTAGAATTAACTGCCTGCCTAGTATTACGAACAGGATAGAATTGTCCAGGGAGATCTGAATGTAAAGGATGGTCAGAGTTGTGAAAAATCTTATGCAACATACATAATGAACTAATTGAACGACGGTGCCAGAGATTAATATCTAGATCAGGAATAAGAAATTTAATAGACCGTAAGTTTCTGTCCAACAAATTAAGATGAGAATCAGCAGCTGAAGACCAGACAGGAGAACAATACTCAAAACAAGGTAGAATGAAAGAATTAAAACACTTCTTCAGAATAGATTGATCACCGAAAATCTTGAAAGACTTTCTCAATAAGCCTATTTTTTGTGAAATTGAAGAAGACACAGACCTTATATGTTTCTCAAAAGTAAATTTACTGTCGAGAATCACACCTAAAATTTTGAAAGAGTCATACATATTTAAAGAAACATTATCAATACTGAGATCCGGATGTTGAGGAACCACCGTCCTTGACCTACTTACAATCATACTTTGAGATTTGTTAGGATTCAACTTCATACCCCATAATTTGCACCATGCACTAATTCTAGCTAAATCTCTATTAAGGGATTCACCAACCCTAGATCTACATTCAGGGGATGGAATTGATGCAAAGAGAGTAGCATCATCTGCATATGCAACAAGCTTGTTTTCTAGGCCAAACCACATGTCATGTGTATATAGTATGAAAAGTAATGGGCCAAGAACACTACCCTGTGGAACACCAGATATCACATTCCTATAATCACTATGGTGCCCATCAACAACAACTCTTTGAGATCTATTGCTTAAAAAATCAATAATAATGCTAAGAAACGACCCACCCACTCCCAACTGTTTCAGTTTGAAAACAAGGGCCTCATGATTAACACGGTCAAAGGCAGCACTAAAATCAAGGCCAATCATATGAACTTCCCGACCACAATCAAGGGATTTCTGTACAGCATTGGAGATTGTAAGCAGGGCATCACATGCTCCAAGGCCTTTACGAAAACCAAATTGCAAACTAGGGAGTAGATGATTACCTTCAGCAAACCTATTAAGACGTTTTGCCAGAAGACGTTCAAAAACTTTAGATAATATGGGAGTTATGGAAATTGGGCGGTAATCAGTGGGACTTGAGCTACCACAAACACATTTACATAGAGGAGTAACATTACCAATCCTCCAACTAGTGCTAAAAGCTCCTCTTCTTGCTAACTTGCGCAAAATAACAGATAACTTTGGAGCTAAGAAATCTGCTGTCTTTATAAAAAACAAAGGAAAAATACCATTTGGGTCTACACCTCCATAAGCATCAAGGTCCATCAAGAGAGCTTTAATCTCACGAGATCGAAAAGCTAAACTAGTTAGTTTAGCCTCAGGAAAACAGGAATGAGGAAGTTCAAGTTTTTCATTACTCTGTTTACTGTCAAAAACATCAGCCAAAAGGGTTGCCTTTTCCTTTGGACAGTGAGTGACTGAGCCATCTGGTTTAAGTAAAGGAGGAACTGTTGCATCTACACCAAAGAGTGCAGATTTAAGGGTAGACCACCATTTATGTTCCTGAGTTGTACCAGAAAGTGTTTCTTTTATGGTTAAATTGTACTCCTTTTCAGTTGAGGCATAAACTCTCTGAGCAAAAGCTCGAAGCTGAGTATAGTTGTTCCAGGTACAGAAGATTGGCGTAGACCCTGCAACCTCACGCCCTGGAGGAGTAAAACCTTCAAGAGAAGCTTCTTCTAGTAGGAAATGAAAAACAAATTATCATTTTATAGCTGATTGGGGTTTTCTTGCATGACGGTACACTCAGGGACACTATTCTATATGTTTTCTTTATTTATTTTTACTGGGCTTTTTCAACTAGGATTGTAGCTGAGGTAATAATAATAATAATAATAATAATAATAATAATAATAATAATAATGCATTTCAGATTACGTATTCAGGCCATATGGATATTGGATCTATTTTGGTATCAAAATAATCTTGAATATGTTTGATAAACATAAGTATTGACTTGAACCTTGAATGACCCTGATAAACACAGACAGAAATCGAGTTTGATATTCCCGAAGGAGCATATTCCCGAATCTGTCTTATCGTGGGAATAAATTACCCCCAAAATGAAGGATTCTGTAAAGCATATTAATATCAGTTTTACCTAAAAACTCTGTATAATATTACACTTTCACTTGAGTTACAGGATCCACGTATATATTTTACCTCCCCTTGATCATATGTTGTTATCTCCGAAGGGTTTCCGAAGGAGTTTAGACCTTAATATTAAGAAGGCTATTTTAAGTTCATCTTTTTCAGCTGAAGCCTTTGGCTGGATTGGTCACGTCTCTGCCTGGTATTTGCCAGTTGGAGTTTAGAGTCCTGCTCAGTCTTGTTAGTGCCATTAGTGTCTGTAACCTTACCATCCTTGTGAGCTAAGGTTAGGGGGTTTGGAGAAGCCTGTAGGTCTACCTGCTGAGTTATCAGCAGCCATTGCCTGGCCCTCCCGGGCCCTAGCTTTGGGGGAGAGGGGCTTAGTCGCTGATCATATGATATATGGTCAGTCTCTAGGGCATTGTCCAGCATGATAGGGCACTGTCACTGTTCCTTATGTTAGAACACTTGAAGATATCTATGAAGGAAGTACAACAATCCTAAACCTACATAATGATAGTGATTAAATTCCGGCTGAGACACGAGTTAGACAGGGAGACCCCATCTCTCCCAAGTTTTTAAGATTTTAGATTGGGAAAATGGAGGAGTTAATATTAATGGGGAACACCTTAACAACGTGAGATTTGCAGATGACATAGTTATGTTTAGTGAAGCATAGGAGGAATTACAAGAGATGATAGAAGATTTGAAGAGAAAAAGCAGAAATGTAGGCCTGAAAATAGACGACCCTCTAGAGATTGTTAATGAATATACAATACATATTTAGGACAGACGGTATATGTTTCCCCAGGAAACGAGTCCTATATCAAAAGGATAAGCACGGAATGGAGAGCATTTGGTACACAAAATGAAATTATGAGAAGTAAAATGCATCTTTCTCTTAAAAGGAAAGTCTTTAATCAAATGGTCCTATCAGTCTTAACTTATGCATCAGAAACTAGGAGCCTTACTAAAGCCTTAGAACATAAGCAAGTTACAACTCAAAGAGCTATTGAAAGAATAATGATGGGAATAACAATAAGAGATAGAAAAAGAACAACATGGATACGAAATTAAACTAAAGTAGAGGATATTCTATAAACATTTAAGAAAAGACATGGACAGGACATATAATGAAATTGCCAGACAATAGATGGATATTAAGAATAACTGAATGGGTCTCCAGAGATTGCAGAAGAAGCAGAGGAAGGAAGGGAAGACGATAGATTGACAAACTAAGAAAGTTTGTGGTGTACACCGGTACAGAAAGACCATAAACAGACCCTGGTCGAAAGACATGTCTGGGCCTTTGTTCTGCAGTGAAATAGTAAGGGCTGATATTATGTAAATATTCTATTTTCGTCTTCCTGTTATTTTTGTACGTATTCAATTGTTACAGCCTTCATTATATACTTCATATTAATATATGTTTTATCTGAGAGGCTAAAGTATTTAACTTATATGCATGATATAAATGAGGATCTAGTAATTGTATATGCATTCATGTTATATATATATATATATATATATATATATATATATATATATATATATATATATATATATATATATATATATATATATATATATACTTATGTGTATATATATATATATATATATATATATATATATATATACATATATATATATATATATATATATATATATGATAAAAGTAACTTGAAATATATAATTTACAAACGTGTGTGTGTGTCTTTACATCCAAGATAATGATACCCCATAAACACATGTATCCATGCACGCATAAACACTGTATTTAATTGCGTAAATTAAAATCTCAAATGTACATGGACTAATGTGGAAATTATTCATCAATTTAGAACACAAGGAAACATTCTAGGTTTCATTGTGGCTAGTTTGGCTCAACAGCAGCACGTTCTTACCACTATAAAAGATACGTCATACATATACGATATTCAGTGCTAAACTCTCTCTCTCTCTCTCTCTCTCTCTCTCTCTTTCTAGAAATCAAATATGACAAAGGGATGGGGGGATAAACGAACCTAATTGAGCAGGCCTATCCAGTAATCTACACCTCCCTTGACGGGTTATACAAATACACTCATAGACCCATGTTTTATTTTATACAAGTATACAATTCCCTAAGTTATAATAAGTATGTAAATAATTAAATGAAAAGAACATTACATATCTCATGCAAATTAACATACTCCAAATTCTTTCAAGTATTCCTATGTGGTACCAAATGTGAGTCCTACAGGTGTATGTGAGTCCTACACAATACATGCTTGCGAAATTTGTAAAAATTTCAACTAAAACCGAATGTTCAAAAAGAACATTAAATAAAAACAGTTACTGATTGCTACAAAAAAAAAATATGTAGGCCTATGATTTTTTCTGTCGAAAATAAGCTTAGGCCTCTTGAGGAAGAACTCATTCAATCTATTCAATTTTTGGATATATGATGTTTTATGTGCGTGTGTGTGTGCGTGCCTGTGCCCAATTATTCAAGAAGAAATTTGTATCTTTACAACATTATCTATACAAATTTAATCCATTTATTTCTTGTTACACAGTTTTCAGAGAGAGAGAGAGAGAGAGAGCTCGGCGACACTCGTCAGCATCAGCAAGCTAACAAACATCACAGTAGTCGAGACAGCAAGTCAGCAACTTAACGTGAAGACTCAGCCTTGGTTCTCCTCTTGGAGGGGGTTTAAGCTGTTCTCTCTCTCTCTCTCTCTCTGTCTCTCTCTCTCTCTCTCTCTCTCTCTCTCTCTCTCTCTCTCTCTCTCTCTCTCTCTCTCTCTTAGAAACACAAAACTAAATCAGAGAGAGCGAGAGAGAGAGGTAGCTTTTCTCTTACAGGAAGCGTGCAAGGCCAGAAGGGCGTATGTGACAGTGACAGGATTTCTTTCTCTATTCCCTCGTCTTTAACGTCGATAATTCCTAAGTAGCTTAGATTTACTGCATCTCATTAGGTCTCTTTTTTAAGGAATATACTTGAAAATTCCCTTTGTTATAAATAGAGAAAATAATGTCGGCAACAGAATAAAATAAACAATAATAATACATAAATGAAATTTGATATTTTAAACATCCGATGATTCGAGTGCCTGATGAGCAGAGCTGCCAACTTTCCTCCTGACAACCTTTTTTCCCTTAATAATAGTGATACTGTGTAAGGCCTTTCATGTACATTTGGCAGCAATTGAGGAACATCAAAGGCTACGCTATAGTATAATAGGGAATATGATTCTCTCTCTCTCTCTCTCTCTCTCTCTCTCTCTCTCTCTCTCTCTCTCTCTCTCTCTCCTCCAATTCTATTTGATAACTTTCTCTGGCATTTCTATGGTTTTTTATGAAAATTGTGTGGCTAAGCAGAAGTCAATGGATACGAGAGAGAGAGAGAGAGAGAGAGAGAGAGAGAGAGATAGAGAGAGATTTTATAATAAAGTTCAGACTTAATTGTACACAATAAACCAAAATCCTTTTAATTAACTTCCACCATGATTGGTCTACATATGACCATGGTGTAGCTTCCCCCATCGACTCCATCCAAATGAAAAATATAGATAATGAAATAAGAGCTCCTCACTGGGTCTCGAAAAGGGTTAGCTTACAGTCGCCTGTCTAAAAAACGAAATAAAATGAGAAAATTTATTTTACGTGACCTGCGAAAACTGGTAGTTGAATTTTATATATATATATATATATATATATATATATATATATATATATATATATATATATATATATATATATATATATATATATGTGTGTGTGTGTGTGTATGTATATGTATATATATATATATATATATATATATATATATATATATATATATATATATATATATATATATGTGTGTGTGTGTGTGTGTGCATCCATGTGTGTGTCAAATCATTTGTTCATATATATATATATTGTTATGAACTTCAAGATGGTCTGAAGTTGAAGTTCTTACGGACCTGATATTTCAGATCAGTACCACAAGAAGGGTATGATCCCTGACAAAAACAACACTCAAAGAGTACAATCTCAGAGAGGATACACAAAACGAGAAACTATAGATTAACAATAATTTATTACATCAAAAATTTATTATAATAAAAGAACCCCGCTGAAAACTGAATAGTGGGGAGAAAAATACAAGCACACACAATGCCAAAGCAGTCACTCCTTCAATTGCCTACCTAACTAACATGCTAAGGAATAAGAGAAAGTATTCAGTGGAAGAAAGAAAAACACTCTTTCCCTAACATACGATAGGCGGAGACTCAAAAGGGGGGGGGGAACCTTAACCTATAACTTAACCTAAATTTTTACAAACAAAGTACATTGTACAAAAGACATACTTATTTAACAATATAAAACTCATAACTCAAGTAGAATCCATTAATTGTCGCACGAAAAATCATCCAAGGACGTCTCTAGTTAAGTGTAGACACTGACACTAACTAAATAAGGGGTTGCTGTACCACCACATGAAGAAACTATAAAAATGTTAATAACAATAAAGTGGGCTTACTCTTCTTCGCCACTAAAGGGCCTCCTCACGACTCCAGGGGCACAGTGTTCAGGCAGAGGCAGGTGACTAAAGGGCGTATATTACGCTCGCACTATGGGCCATCCACAGGAGCAAATGCTATGCTCTACTTCAACAAAAGATCTGTAGAAATCCTCGGTGAGGCACAAAGTCCAATCCTCCATCAACGGATCCCAAACAATTCAGCTTCGGACAAAGGGCACGAGCACACAGGGTCACTCTTTAGTGACGCAACAACATGCGGGAGTGCTCAAGGAAGACTCTTCCATCCAAAAGTACACTGCCATAATCTGCCAAAAATATAGCACACTGGTCCTTCTATAGCGGAGCCGAGTACAGAACTCCCGTACAAATATCACAAGGCCCCCTCGAAAACTCCGGGAAAGGGGCAAAATATGACGTGGCACGGACGATGAAGCCAAACCACCATCACAAGCATGAAAAAAAAAGAAACAAACTTCATGGGCGGAGTACCAATATAAATTATTAACAACCGTTAATGAGAGGCAAAAGACCCATATCCAGCGTTCAGGGAGAAACTCAAAGGAAACTGGATTAAACAAGAAAAACTTACTTAAAAAGGTCATCAAAACTGAATAAATTACGTTAATTTATAATACCTCCCCACCAAAAAGAAAAAAAAATTATTATTTTTTTTTCTCAAAGGTCAAAATTAAAAGGAATTGCAAAACTTAAATTACTTATTTCAAAATACTCGAATTAGTTACTTTAAATACTAGAATTAAATCAAATAACTAATACAGAGCAAACAAGAGAAATTAAACTAAAACCTGGAAAGGAAAAAGTCATTAATACATAACCTATAGACCAAACTACAGCCTACTCCCTACTCCTAAAAAGACCTAGATAAAACGTCTGGTATAACATTATCCTTCCCTGCTACATGCCTAATTTGAAGGTCATATTCCTGCAAAAAGAGACTCCACCTAAGCAGCCTCATATTTTTGTCCTTAAACCGTTGGATAAATACTAGAGGATTATGGTCTGTGTATACCAAAATAGGATGAAGTGATGAACTCAAATAAACTGAAAAATGAGTTATAGCTTTTATTAAACATAAGGCTTCTTTTTCAATAGTTGAATATCTCGTCTCTGCCGGCGATAACTTCCTTGAAAAGTAAGCGACGGGGTGTACCATCCCTGCATCATCCTCCTGGAGGAGAACTGCTCCAAGTCCCACGTCACTCGCATCTGTCGCTAATCTAAAAGGGAGATTAAAATTTGGAGATTGTAGTAAAGGATAATTAGTCAAGACTGCCTTTAACTTTTCAAAGGCTTCTTGGCACTCCTTGGACCATACAAACCTTACTCCCTTCTTTAATAAATTTGTTAAAGAAGTTGCGATATCAGAGAAGTTCTTTATAAACCTCCTGTAGTATCCGACCATTCATAGGAACCTCCTAACCCCTCTCCTATTTTGAGGAGCAGGAAAGCTAGCTACAGCCTCTACATTAGCTTTCTTAGGAGCAACTTTGCCTAGGCCTACCTCATGTCCCAGGTATAAAACTGTGGCCTGAGCAAAATCACTCTTCTTCAAGTTAATTACCAAACCGGCTTTCCTCAAAGCCTTAAACAAAGCTTCAAGTCTTACCAAATGAGACTCCCAATTATCACTATATATAACCAAATCATCAATGTATACAACACACCCTTCCAAATCCTGAGTGATCCGATTCATCAGACTTTGGAAGGTGGCAGCCGCATTCTTCATTCCGAAGGGCATGACTTGGCATTCATACAAACCATCACCTGTAACAAAAGCAGAGATTTCCTTCGCACGAGGGGAAAGACCAACCTGCCAATACCCTTTCAGCAAATCCAGCTTTGTAATAAACTTGGCAGATCCGATTCTGTCTATACAATCTTCCACTCTCGGCAAAGGAAATGAATCTGTCTTCGTCACCTCATTAACCTTCCTGTAATCAAAGCAAAGTCGGTGTTGGCCTCCCTCCATCTTAACCAACACGACAGGGGAACTCCATGGACTACAACTTGGTTTAATTAAATCATGGTCTAACATATAGCGAACCTCTTCCTGAACAATTTTCCTCTTGACAGGGTTAAGCCTATATGGACACTGTTTAATGGGCTTAGCGTCCCCTACATCTACATCGTGATACAAAACATTTGTTCTACCTGGCGAGTCCTGAAACAAATCTTTATACCTGTAGATAATATTAATTAAAGGTTCTGATCTGTCAGAATTCAAATGTTGAAATTTAACATCAATGTTATTTAAAATATCAGAATTACTTGACAGAGCATCAGGATTAACAGTCATTCTCTTGTTAGTCATAAGATTCTCCTCTACTTCTACAGACACTACTGCAATTGCATCTACTACTGGTTCTACCTGATCTACATCTCTACTAATAAATGGCTTTAACATATTTTCATGACAAATACGAGAATTTCGTCTCCTACCAGGAGTTTCAATCAAATAATTTACATCATTAATCTTTTTCAGCACCCTCCATGGGCCTGAAAACTGGGCTTTCAGTGGGTTACCTGGTATAGGTAATAACACTAACACACGATCTCCAGGCTTAAAGATTCGAACCTTGGTACTTATGTCATAATTAGACTTCATCACAGACTGACTTTCATGCAAATTCTTTTGAGCGAAATCCCAAGCTTTCCTCAGTTTCCCCTGTAAATTAGAAACGTAATCTAAAACATTAACTTCAGATGTCTCTCCTTCCCAATGTTCTCTTACCACATCAAGAGGACCGTGTATACTATGGGCTAATACAAGTTCGAAAGGAGAGAAACCCAAAGACTCATTAGGTACAGACCGTATAGCAAATAGGGCATAAGGAATCTCCTTATCCCACTCATTACCCGTTTCGTAGCAAAACTTCTTTAATACAGACTTCAAAGTCTGGTGGAACCTTTCCACCTGTCCCTGACTCTCTGGATGGTAAGGAGAAGAAGTAACATGATTAACACCAAGTTCAACCATTTTCTTTCTAAAAAACTTACTTGTAAAATTAGTGCCACAATCTGATTGTAAAACCTTTGGAATGCCAAATTTAGTGAAAAATCCAATTAATGCTTCCACCACCTTCTCACCCCGAATACTCCTCAGTGGGATAGCCTCAGGAAAACGCGTTACCCTGTCAACCATGGTTAGAAGATATTCATTACCTCCGCGCGTCCGCGGAAGAGGGCCCACTACATCTATAACTACCTCCTTGAAAGGTTCACCCACTGAGGGAATGGGAATAAGAGGGGCTTTAGGGATCTTTTGATTCGGTTTCCCTACAATCTGACACACCTTACAAGATAACACATGTTTCTTAACCTCACGACGCATCTGGGGCCAAAAGAAATGTCGTGCCAATTTCTGAAAGGTCTTCCTAACCCCGAAATGACCCGCGAGGCTATGTTCATGACTAAAATATAACAATTTACTCCTATACCTTTCCGGCACAACTAGCTGCCGAATTACCTCTACCTGGTCAGCAGGTGCATTAACCGACCTACTCATATTGTAAAGCAAATCTTTTTGTTTCATAAATACAGGTTTAGAAAGATCACTACCATCACTAAGTTCCAAATGATTAAATTCATTTCCTTGGGCTTCCTTAAAAACTTTTGTATTCCAATTAATACCCTGAAAAGATTCATTTTTATGGCCCTGAAAAGATAAATTATCATAATTGTCAATGTTTACCTCATTACCATTATTAACATCAGTCACAATGTCAGTCACTTGTCCATTAATTAACTCAGCATTGAGTTCTACCTCCGCGAGGTCAACCTCTTTAGATTGAGAACGCGTAACCACTGACACAGGATTCAACGAATCATCTATGCGTATCTGGTCACCTGCCAGATCTATCAACGTCAAAATAGGCAATACGTCACCTTCAGCTTCAGCGGCTAAATCATTGGCAAATATAATGTCTATATCAGGAATAGGCAAAGTATCTACTATGGCCAAATTAACCATACCCTGAAAATTCTTCGTCTTCAAATATAACTCTTCTAGTGGATACGAGGCCACCGTATCAGGAAATCCACCCAACAAGACAAAGTTCTTATTCTTAAACACAACACCCTCGGGAACTGACCTCCGCAATATCAATGACTGAGCGGCACCAGTGTCTCTCAAAATCCTCACACCACGACCCATTTGCATAGCATTATCAACATAAACAGTACCATCAGATATATACTTCTTAAATCTTAGTCATTTTGACTCCTCCTTCTGCGGTTGTTCCGCCGATACCAACGTCACGGGTTCTTTATTCTTTTCTAAAAATTTACGACGCGCAAAACAGTCCGCCTTAAAATGTCCGCGGCGGTGGCACCAAAAACAAACTACATCGGACCTAGAGGACCTACTATCATTACTACTACTGTTCCTACTGCTATTTACAAAATTACGTGTTCCGTTACCATCACTCTTATTGTCATTTTCAATCTTGCCCTTTCTTCGGTCACCTACCGAACTGTCAATAAAAGTACCATGACCTGATTGACTCCGGTTATTCCCCCTCCAACCATTACCTCGAGGAGGGAACCTCTTACCGTTAACCTCTTTCACACAGTCCTGACGATGAGCAAGTGAATACTCATCAGATGCAATAGCGATCTCTTGAAGCGAATCCAATTTAAGTTCATCTAAATGAATTTTTAGTTCTCTAACTACCATTCTTTTGAACTCTTCGACTAAAATTAATTCTTTCAATTTCTCGAAAGTGTCAGTCTCCTTAGACTTAAGCCAATCATCAAGGCATTGTTCCTTTCTCCTTGCAAACTCAACAAAAGTCATACCGGGTTCTTTCTTAAGGTTACGGAACTTCTGTCGATAAGCCTCCGGAACTAAATCATATGCCTTAAGGATAATGGCCTTGACCGAATCATAATCCGCCGACAAATCCTCGCTTAAAGTATTATATACTCTCTGAGCTTTCCCTTTTAATTTACACTGAACCATAGTGGTCCACATATCCTTGGGCCAAGACAATTTTCTTGCTATTCGTTCAAACGAAATAAAGAAATCAGGAACATCTTCATCATCGAATACTAGCATTAACTTCAAAGCACTCATTAGGACAAAACAATTATTATAGCCATTATGTTTACCACTACTATTATTATTATTATGAAACTCACGCATTTGCAACTCAAATTTTCGCTCTTTTTCGCGCTCTTCCGCCCTTAATTGCAAAGTTTTATATTCCATCTCCTTAAGCTTAAACTCCTGAGCAAGGATACTCAATCTTAATTTACTCACCTCCTGGCTACCTGAATCCCCTACTAAAGGCATCTTCCTAAACCAATGCAAAAGTAACAAAAGAAAAAAAATAGGTTAATTTTCCCCCCAACTACCTAATTCTCCCTATCACACCTCTCTAAGAAAAACTCTCAAAGGTTGAAATGTCAGTCAGGATCCTGTCACGGTCGCCAAGTTTTGTTATGAACTTCAAGATGGTCTGAAGTTGAAGTTCTTACGGACCTGATATTTCAGATCAGTACCACAAGAAGGGTATGATCCCTGACAAAAACAACACTCAAAGAGTACAATCTCAGAGAGGATACACAAAACGAGAAACTATAGATTAACAATAATTTATTACATCAAAAATTTATTATAATAAAAGAACCCCGCTGAAAACTGAATAATGGGGAGAAAAATACAAGCACACACAATACCAAAGCAGTCACTCCTTCAATTGCCTACCTAACTAACATGCTAAGGAATAAGAGAAAGTATTCAGTGGAAGAAAGAAAAACACTCTTTCCCTAACATACGATAGGCGGAGACTCAAAAGGGGGGGAAAACCTTAACCTATAACTTAACCTAAATTTTTACAAACAAAGTACATTGTACTAAAGACATACTCATTTAACAATATAAAACTCATAACTCAAGTAGAATCCATTAATTGTCGCACGAAAAATCATCCAAGGACGTCTCTAGTTAAGTGTAGACACTGACACTAACTAAATAAGGGGTTGCTGTACCACCACATGAAGAAACTATAAAAATGTTAATAACAATAAAGTGGGCTTAATCTTTTTCGCCACTAAAGGGCCTCCTCACGACTCCAAGGGCACAGTGTTCAGGCAGAGGCAGGTGACTAAAGGGCGTATATTACGCTCGCACTATGGGCCATCCACAGGAGCAAATGCTATGCTCTACTTCAACAAAAGATCTGTAGAAATCCTCGGTGAGGCACAAAGTCCAATCCTCCATCAACGGATCCCAAACAATTCAGCTTCGGACAAAGGGCACGAGCACACAGGGTCACTCTTTAGTGACGCAACAACATGCGGGAGTGCTCAAGGAAGACTCTTCCATCCAAAAGTACACTGCCGTAAACTGCCAAAAATATAGCACACTGGTCCTTCTATAGCGGAGCCGAGTACAGAACTCCCGTACAAATATCACAAGGCCCCCTCGAAAACTCCGGGAAAGGGGCAAAATATGACGTGGCACGGACGATGAAGCCAAACCACCATCACAAGCATGAAAAAAAAAGAAAAAAACTTCATGGGCGGAGTACCAATATAAATTATTAACAACTGTTAATGAGAGGCAAAAGACCCATATCCAGCATTCAGGGAGAAACTCAAAGGAAACTGGATTAAACAAGAAAAACTTACGTTAAAAAGGTCATCAAAACTGAATAAATTACGTTAATTTATAATAATAATATATATATATATATATATATATATATATATATATATATATGTATGTATATGTATATATATATATATATATATATATATATATATATATATATATATATATATATATATATATATATGTATGTATGTATGTGTGTGCATCCATGTGTGTGTCAAATCATTTGTTCATATATATATATATATATATATATATATATATATATATATATATATATATATATATATATATATATATATATATATATATATAAATATATGTATATATGTGTGTGCATCCATGTGTGTGTCAAATCATTTGTTCATATATATATATATATATATATATATATATATATATATATATATATATATATATGTGTGTGTGTATATATATATATATATATGTATATATATATATATATATATATATATATATATATATATATATATATATATATATATATATATATACATATATATATATATATACACACACACACATATATATATATATATATATATATATGATAAATTTTGCACATTTTTACGTGTTTTTCATATTCAAATAAGCCATATATATTTTTGATATATTAATGTCTGGATTCTCTTAACGACCTCGGGATCAGAGCCCCAGGCGAAATCACACAAAGACAAGAGCTTGGCTCCGGCCGGGAATCGAACCCTGGTCGGCAAGCTTATATAGACAGTGACTAACCCATTCGGCCACGAAGAAAGATAAAAGTCAATGACAATTCTACTGTACTTATACCTGTCGAATTCAGGTATTTTGTACTTAGAATTGAAATCAACCCATCTTCACCATCGTAGCTAATTGGTAGTTTGTTACTTGGCATTCAATTAATGATAAATTTTGCACATTTTTACGTGTTTTTCATATTCAAATAAGCCATATATTCTTTTGATTTATTAATGTCTGGATTCTCTTAACGACCTCGGGATCAGAGCCCCAGGCGAAATCACACAAAGACAAGAGCTTGGCTCCGGCCGGGAATCGAACCCTGGTCGGCAAGCTTATATAGACAGTGACTAACCCATTCGGCCACGAAGAAAGATAAAAGTCAATGACAATTCTACTGTACTTATACCTGTCGAATTCAGGTATTTTGTACTTAGAATTGAAATCAACCCATCTTCACCATCGTAGCTAATTGGTAGTTTGTTACTTGGCATTCAATTAATGATAAATTTTGCACATTTTTACGTGTTTTTCATATTCAAATAAGCCATATATATTTTTGATATATTAATGTCTGGATTCTCTTAGCGACCTCGGGATCAGAGCCCCAGGCGAAATCACACAAAGACAAGAGCTTGGCTCCGGCCGTGAATCGAACCCTGGTCGGCAAGCTTATATAGACAGTGACTAACCCATTCGGCCACGAAGAAAGATAAAAGTCAATGACAATTCTACTGTACTTATACCTGTCGAATTCAGGTATTTTGTACTTAGAATAGAAATCAACCCATCTTCACCATCGTAGCTAATTGGTAGTTTGTTACTTGGCATTCAATTAACCCTGGATAGGTACGCTCCTCGGACACCCCTTTAAGGGTATACTCGGACGCGAACGACCCCGACGCCAAAAAAAATTCTTGAAAAATCAGTTTTTGCAGTAACCTCCTTTTTTCTTTTGCCAAAAAAAACTTCAATGAATGCTTAAAACAACTGTAAAGATAAATGCTACTCATCTGCAGAAAAACTATTTATTATAAATATTTTAAAAAATTAAGTAGAAAAAAAAAGACCTGACATAAAAATTCATAAAAAAAAAGTTTATACATATATACACAAATCCTTTTAGGAATTGATTCTTGAATGTTTAGGACACATCTTGATGTATTTTGGATGAAGTCAGACCCATGGAGGTGAAGATCTGAAATGAGAAAAAAAGAGTAACTTTTTTTGGCCAAAAAAATTTGTCCAAATTTCATGAATTTTTTTGGGTACCCAAATGAAATAGGAAGTTGCTAATTTTTTTAGGGAATAAACATATGTTATCCTAAAATAGAAATATGTAAAAAAATCTTCATTATTTTGTAAATTACATTTATATCAGGGGCCATATCTAAAGGTAATTTTTTGAGTACTTAGAAATTTCGTAAAAAAATACATATATTTAATATATAATATGATATTTATGCAGGTAAAAATATACCAAAATATCACAAATTCTATAGGGAACAAGAATATATATAGATAGGGCAGCTTACGCTTCGGATATGTCCACAAAATGGCCGCCAACCACACTGACTCAGACTCCCTAATCTGCCACTTGAAATGTAGGAAGGGTATGTCAATTTCAAGGTGTTATTTACTAATCTAATTATTATTGGATATGCATAAAAATTGTATGGTGGGTTGCTGGATAATTGTCGATTATTTTACGACTATAAAATTGAAATTCTGACCCAAAAAAAAAATTTTGAAGGGAAATATAATCGAAAAAAAAAATGTAAAACAATATAATATTTTAGCTAAAAAAATTTGATGATATTCAATAAAAAAAAAGTAAACAAAATTTTCCGACAAATAAACATCTAGAGGAATCATTACTCTGTGATAGTTCCTTAGTACGTAGTAATTTTGAAAGAATTGGGAAAAAACGAAAAAATGGCAATCACCGGAAAATCGAACACATACCTATATATACGCCATATCTGGCTAAAAAAAAGATAGGCATGGGTAGCCAGATCATCTAGAAACACTTTCCAACACTATAAAAATATGAGTTTTGCGACACTACTTGCCAATTCCTTACGGTAACATGACTAAGCGAAAAAATGCAAAACAAATAAAAAGGGGCACTCGCGGAAAAATGGCTAACATTCTAATATACGGCATTTCAGAAAAAAAAAATTCAGCCACGTGCTAGGCAAACCATCAAGGCACATTTTCCGACAAATAAACATCTAAATGAATCATTACTCTGTGATAGTTCCTTAGTACGTAGTAATTCTGAAAGAAATGGGAAAAAACGAAAAAATGGCAATTACAGGAAAATCGAACACAAACCTATATATACGCCATATCTGGCTAAAAAAAAAAAGATAGGCATGGGTAGCCAGATCATCTAGAAACACTTTCCAACACTATAAAATTATAAGTTTTGCGACACTACTTGCCAATTCCTTACGGTAACATGACTAAGCAAAAAAATGCAACACAAATAAAAAGGGGCACTCGTGGAAAAATGGCCATTCTAATATACGGCATTTCAGAAAAAATAAATTTCAGCCACGTGCTAGGCAAACCATCAAGGTACATTTTCCGACAAATAAACATATAAATGAATCATTACTCTGTGATAGTTCCTTAGTACGTAGTAATTTTGAAAGAAATGGGAAAAAACGAAAAAATGGCAATCACAGGAAAATCGAACACATACTTATATATACGCCATATCTGGCTAAAAAAAAAAATAGGCATGGGTAGCCAGATCATCTAGAAACACTTTCCAACACTATAAAAATATAAGTTTTGCGACACTACTTGCCAATTCCTTACGGTAACATGACTAAGCAAAAAAATGCAAAACAAATAAAAAGGGCCACTCGCGGAAAAACGCCCAACATTCTAATATACGGCATCTCAGATAAAAAAAAAAGACATGCACGTGTTAGCCCAACCATCAAGGCACACTTTCTAACACATAAACATGAAAAAAAAATCAATAATATACGGCAATTCCTTACTACGTAGTAAATTTTTACAAATATTGAAAAAAAACAGAAATTGGCAACCGCAGTTAAATACCCAATATACCAATAACTACGTCGTATCTGACAAAAACAAAATCACGCATGGGTAGCCAGATCATCAAGACACACTTTCCAACACTAAAAAAGCAAAAGTTTTACGACACTCTTTCGCAATATCTTACGGAAAAATGACTTGGCAAAAAAATGAAAAAAAATGAAAAAGGGGTACTCGCGGTAAAATGCCCGACATTCTAATATACGGCATCTCAGATAAAAAAAAAGACATGCACGTGTTAGCCCAACCATCAAGGCACACTTTCTAACACATAAACATGAAAAAAAAATGAATAATATACGGCAATTCCTTTCTACATAGTAATTTTTACAAATATTGAAAAAAAACAGAAATTGGTAACCGCAGTTAAATACCCAATATACCAATAACTACTTCGTATCTGACAAAAACAAAGTCATGCATGGGTAGCCAGATCATCTAGACACACTTTCCAACACTAAACAAGCAAAAGTTTTACGACACTATTTGGCAATATCTTACCGAAAAATGACTTGGCAAAAAAATGAAAAAAAATGAAAAAGGGGCACTCGCGGTAAAATGGTCCTCGTGGTAATGAACGACATTTTAACTAAAAAAAAAAATCATGCACATGGTAGCCAAACAATCCACCAAGACTTTCCACAACTGATAACCTATACAAGTTGCACCATTCTACGACAATTTCATAATACGTAATAACTTTGATAATTATGCAAACTACCTTAGAAGGGTAAACTCGGTCGCGCTCGACCCCGACGCGTCTCAGAAATCGGGGAAGGAGTACAGCTACAGCAATGCACATCTGGACACTACTAGAGCGTGTAGGGGAGACACCTACTGCAGGTCGATCACCCACAAATTGAGTCACGGGGGTGAGTCACGTGAGAAAAACCTGTTTTTTTTTGACGCTCGGGGTCGCGAACAACCCATCGTACCTATCCAGGGTTAATGATAAATTTTGCACATTTTTACGTGTTTTTCATATTCAAATAAGCCATATATTCTTTTGATATATTAATGTCTGGATTCTCTTAACGACCTTGGGATCAGAGCCCCAGGCGAAATCACACAAAGACAAGAGCTTGGCTCCGGCCGGGAATCGAACCCTGGTCGGCAAGCTTATATAGACAGTGACTAACCCATTCGGCCACGAAGAAAGATAAAAGTCAATGACAATTCTATTGTACTTATACCTGTCGAATTCAGGTATTTTGTACTTAGAATTGAAATCAACCCATCTTTACCATCGTAGCTAATTGGTAGTTTGTTACTTGGCATTCAATTAATGATAAATTTTGCACATTTTTACGTGTTTTTCATATTCAAATAAGCCATATATATTTTTGATATATTAATGTCTGGATTCTCTTAACGACCTCGGGATCAGAGCCCCAGGCGAAATCACACAAAGACAAGAGCTTGGCTCCGGCCGGGAATCGAACCCTGGTCGGCAAGCTTATATAGACAGTGACTAACCCATTCGGCCACGAAGAAAGATAAAAGTCAATGACAATTCTACTGTACTTATACCTGTCGAATTCAGGTATTTTGTACTTAGAATTGAAATCAACCCATCTTCACCATCGTAGCTAATTGGTAGTTTGTTACTTGGCATTCAATTAATGATAAATTTTGGGTAATTTTGTATATTATTACATCGTGTGACTACGCACAAGAAATATGTGATTTCCTATAGCAAATAACGAGATTTAACCGATTTTGATGACCATTTCAATCGCAAACAAACAGATCAACCAATTCGGTTAGTTATAAGTTGACGAATTGGTTGATGTTATTACGGATAAAATGAATGAGAAAACCAGTTAAATCACGATATCTACTATAGGAAATCATATATTTCCTGTACGAAATCACACAATGAAATACAATACAAATGAACCATATAAATATTAACACAGTGGACATATATACTGAGTTAAAATATATAAACAACAGATGTCGGGGACGATAACATTAGCAACGTTACCAATGGTTGACAGAACTACCAACGGTGACGAATGGTACACAGTGTTACCAACGGCACGATGACATTACTAGAGGTAGAAATAAATTTTTCCATACGTAAACTAAATAATACTTCCATAAAACTATTACACAATAAATAAAGAGTACCAAAAGGCCACAGAACCTAACAAACCCACCTAACCTTGCCTAGAAGTACCCCGGTCACAAAACACATATAATAAGAATGGGGGAATGACTTACCTTGATACACAGTACTACCAACGGAGACGAATGGTACACAGAACTACCAACGACACGATGTCATTACTAGTGGTAGAACTGCTAAATATCTCCTCAGATATATTCAATAATTTCTCCATATAAGTGGTACGAAATATATAAAAAGTACAGAAAGGCCACAGAACCTAACAAACCCACCTAACCTTGCCTAGAAGTACCCCGGTCACAAAACACGAATAATGACTATTGAGGAATGACTTACTTTTATGAAGGAAACGTCGAAACTTGCTGGACTCGGAAGGAAGAGACAAAAGCGCACGACACTAGGGGCAGTTTAAACGTTGAGGAATAACATTGTGAGATTTAAGAAAATGATCAACATAACCTGAATTATCAACAAAATCACCATGGAATTGAGCCACTGCTTTTAGATACGGAATGCTGCAACCGGTACAAGTTTCTATAATATGTTCCATCTCAAAATACGCGAAAAAAAACGCACTAGTAACGAAGGACGAGTAACTAGGTCAAAGGTTAAAACGGGAAAGGCAGGGGAACAATGGGTCGGAAAACAGCGCATACAGAGATAAAGGAAGGGGGGGGGGGTAGGGAGATATCTGAATAGGCCTAGAGTGATGGTTGGTTAAGGGAAAAACAACGAACAAAAGAGAAAACATGTATGAACTAAATACGGAAACTAGACGAAAGAAAAGTTTTATAAGACACAGAGGAGAGAAAAGGAACTAACCAACAAAAATAAATACAAACAATATAGGAAGATAAAATGGAATGAACGTTAAATAATAGTGAATGGGAATATAAAATGAGGAGATCATACCGAGAATTAACTGGATAAAAAAACTAGTCCAGGGTAAGTATTTATGTGAAACCGGGAAGGGATAAAGAAATAACCCAACAAATAAAACCAATATAGGAAGGTAAAATGGAATGAATGATAAATAATATTGAATGGGAATAAAAAATGAGAAAATAACACTAATAAGAAGAGTAAAAGGGGGAGTGGAAACTCCTGCGCAGTGGGCGGGGGGATATATGCGTAGATCGGAAACTGATGAAACGAACGTATGTACAAACGGGAAAGGAAATAACAAAACAAATAAACCCAATATAGGAAGGTAAAATGGAATGTATGATAAATTATATTGAATGGGAATATAAAATGAGAAAATAATACGGTAATAAAAAGAGTAATAATGGAGAGAAACGAAGGACGGAAGGTGGGGCGAACGAACAAACGAACAAATGGGTGCTAATGTTAGCATGAAACGCTAACATTTGATCTACATCAGGTATGGAATTCTAACATTTAATCTACATCAGGCGTTGGCAGCACTGGTTACTGTATTACTACAAGAAATAACCTTTGAAACGGCTCCTCCCAAATATATCCAGGTATACTGATTTGTCTTTTCCTACGGTTATAATAAATACCAGAAAGAAATGTATAGAGAAGAAAAGGACTGAATTACGGTTATATATCGATTCCCCAGTATGTTTTCCCCACCCAAAACCCCGAGTTCCCACTGGGGGTCCCCCATTATCGGCGGATATAGATGTATATATATTTCTGTAACTATTCATTTGCGACGGGAACGAGTGTTATTTTCGAAGGGAGCGTAATTTTTCCTATAAGAAAAAGTAGTTGGAATACTAGGATATATTGAGATGTAATAATATACAATGAAACCAAATTTTGCACATTTTTACGTGTTTTTCATATTCAAATAAGCCATATATATTTTTGATATATTAATGTCTGGATTCTCTTAACGACCTCGGGATCAGAGCCCCAGGCGAAATCACACAAAGACAAGAGCTTGGCTCCGGCCGGGAATCGAACCCTGGTCGGCAAGCTTATATAGACAGTGACTAACCCATTCGGCCACGAAGAAAGATAAAAGTCAATGACAATTCTATTGTACTTATACCTGTCGAATTCAGGTATTTTGTACTTAGAATTGAAATCAACCCATCTTTACCATCGTAGCTAATTGGTAGTTTGTTACTTGGCATTCAATTAATGATAAATTTTGCACATTTTTACGTGTTTTTCATATTCAAATAAGCCATATATATTTTTGATATATTAATGTCTGGATTCTCTTAACGACCTCGGGATCAGAGCCCCAGGCGAAATCACACAAAGACAAGAGCTTGGCTCCGGCCGGGAATCGAACCCTGGTCGGCAAGCTTATATAGACAGTGACTAACCCATTCGGCCACGAAGAAAGATAAAAGTCAATGACAATTCTACTGTACTTATACCTGTCGAATTCAGGTATTTTGTACTTAGAATTGAAATCAACCCATCTTCACCATCGTAGCTAATTGGTAGTTTGTTACTTGGCATTCAATTAATGATAAATTTTGGGTAATTTTGTATATTATTACATCGTGTGACTACGCACAAGAAATATGTGATTTCCTATAGCAAATAACGAGATTTAACCGATTTTGATGACCATTTCAATCGCAAACAAACAGATCAACCAATTCGGTTAGTTATAAGTTGACGAATTGGTTGATGTTATTACGGATAAAATGAATGAGAAAACCAGTTAAATCACGATATCTACTATAGGAAATCATATATTTCCTGTACGAAATCACACAATGAAATACAATACAAATGAACCATATAAATATTAACACAGTGGACATATATACTGAGTTAAAATATATAAACAACAGATGTCGGGGACGATAACATTAGCAACGTTACCAATGGTTGACAGAACTACCAACGGTGACGAATGGTACACAGTGTTACCAACGGCACGATGACATTACTAGAGGTAGAAATAAATTTTTCCATACGTAAACTAAATAATACTTCCATAAAACTATTACACAATAAATAAAGAGTACCAAAAGGCCACAGAACCTAACAAACCCACCTAACCTTGCCTAGAAGTACCCCGGTCACAAAACACATATAATAAGAATGGGGGAATGACTTACCTTGATACACAGTACTACCAACGGAGACGAATGGTACACAGAACTACCAACGACACGATGTCATTACTAGTGGTAGAACTGCTAAATATCTCCTCAGATATATTCAATAATTTCTCCATATAAGTGGTACGAAATATATAAAAAGTACAGAAAGGCCACAGAACCTAACAAACCCACCTAACCTTGCCTAGAAGTACCCCGGTCACAAAACACGAATAATGACTATTGAGGAATGACTTACTTTTATGAAGGAAACGTCGAAACTTGCTGGACTCGGAAGGAAGAGACAAAAGCGCACGACACTAGGGGCAGTTTAAACGTTGAGGAATAACATTGTGAGATTTAAGAAAATGATCAACATAACCTGAATTATCAACAAAATCACCATGGAATTGAGCCACTGCTTTTAGATACGGAATGCTGCAACCGGTACAAGTTTCTATAATATGTTCCATCTCAAAATACGCGAAAAAAAACGCACTAGTAACGAAGGACGAGTAACTAGGTCAAAGGTTAAAACGGGAAAGGCAGGGGAACAATGGGTCGGAAAACAGCGCATACAGAGATAAAGGAAGGGGGGGGGGGGGTAGGGAGATATCTGAATAGGCCTAGAGTGATGGTTGGTTAAGGGAAAAACAACGAACAAAAGAGAAAACATGTATGAACTAAATACGGAAACTAGACGAAAGAAAAGTTTTATAAGACACAGAGGAGAGAAAAGGAACTAACCAACAAAAATAAATACAAACAATATAGGAAGATAAAATGGAATGAACGTTAAATAATAGTGAATGGGAATATAAAATGAGGAGATCATACCGAGAATTAACTGGATAAAAAAACTAGTCCAGGGTAAGTATTTATGTGAAACCGGGAAGGGATAAAGAAATAACCCAACAAATAAAACCAATATAGGAAGGTAAAATGGAATGAATGATAAATAATATTGAATGGGAATAAAAAATGAGAAAATAACACTAATAAGAAGAGTAAAAGGGGGAGTGGAAACTCCTGCGCAGTGGGCGGGGGGATATATGCGTAGATCGGAAACTGATGAAACGAACGTATGTACAAACGGGAAAGGAAATAACAAAACAAATAAACCCAATATAGGAAGGTAAAATGGAATGTATGATAAATTATATTGAATGGGAATATAAAATGAGAAAATAATACGGTAATAAAAAGAGTAATAATGGAGAGAAACGAAGGACGGAAGGTGGGGCGAACGAACAAACGAACAAATGGGTGCTAATGTTAGCATGAAACGCTAACATTTGATCTACATCAGGTATGGAATTCTAACATTTAATCTACATCAGGCGTTGGCAGCACTGGTTACTGTATTACTACAAGAAATAACCTTTGAAACGGCTCCTCCCAAATATATCCAGGTATACTGATTTGTCTTTTCCTACGGTTATAATAAATACCAGAAAGAAATGTATAGAGAAGAAAAGGACTGAATTACGGTTATATATCGATTCCCCAGTATGTTTTCCCCACCCAAAACCCCGAGTTCCCACTGGGGGTCCCCCATTATCGGCGGATATAGATGTATATATATTTCTGTAACTATTCATTTGCGACGGGAACGAGTGTTATTTTCGAAGGGAGCGTAATTTTTCCTATAAGAAAAAGTAGTTGGAATACTAGGATACATTGAGATGTAATAATATACAATGAAACCAAATTTTGCACATTTTTACGTGTTTTTCATATTCAAATAAGCCATATATATTTTTGATATATTAATGTCTGGATTCTCTTAACGACCTCGGGATCAGAGCCCCAGGCGAAATCACACAAAGACAAGAGCTTGGCTCCGGCCGGGAATCGAACCCTGGTCGGCAAGCTTATATAGACAGTGACTAACCCATTCGGCCACGAAGAAAGATAAAAGTCAATGACAATTCTACTGTACTTATACCTGTCGAATTCAGGTATTTTGTACTTAGAATTGAAATCAACCCATCTTCACCATCGTAGCTAATTGGTAGTTTGTTACTTGGCATTCAATTAATGATAAATTTTGCACATTTTTACGTGTTTTTCATATTCAAATAAGCCATATGTATTCCATAGCAAGAAGATGAAAAAAAAAATAAAAAAATAAATAAAGCTTCATCAACCAAAGAAGACCTCCTACTTTAGAATAAAATCCCACCACAACGAACAACGACGAAATCCAACTTGCTAAACTTTACTGCGAAATGAAGACGGCCAAAGAAATGCTGCTCATCTTCAACGAAACTTATGACTTATCACATATCTCGGTTATAGATAACACAGCTGCTCAAATGGCCAATCGAAGGAGGAAATTGGCCAATGGGTGAGTTGTTAAGCCTTTGATATCCTCAAAGGTTCATCTGTGAAGGAATATTGCTTCCCGATAGGTTGTGACGATTAAGTGGATGGCAGGAGGCAATGCTGATACAGATGGATTAATTAGGGAGACTCTCATTGTGCGAACATTCAGTGGGAATGAGGTCGAGTATTTTAAAACGTAAAATAAAATATCAATCCGTATAAGAATTCAGCAAAAAAAAAAAGAAAACGGACACTTCCACATTCATCCTTAATTTGCATTATCCCATTTCACTTTCTATCCTTTAAATGTTTTTTACTGCATTTATCATAATCAACAACTCCGTTCACTTCTCTCTATTTAATAAATGAAGTGTTGCCATAAGATTAATTACTGCTTCTCAAATGAAGCAACTGAAGACATTTGTACATTTGAAGAACAGACTTCAAAAAAAAAAAATTGCTATTTCAATTATTTTTTTTTTTACATTCTCAGTTTTAAGTAACTTTTACCATTTCACATTGATTCCTCTTTATTTATTCTGTTATGTAAATGTTATAGTAAAATTATCCTTTGTTTAACAAATACATAAATGCCTCGTAGAGTGAATGGTCTTTTAAAATTGTCTGAAAAAGTTTTTGGTTGAAAGATTTGAAAAAGTCGAGAATAATTAATACACTTTATACTCATTGCTTTGTTCCATTTCCTTGGGAATTTCTTTAAGGTTAGAAAGTTAATTCTAATTGGAATTCTTAGTATTTTAAAGCTAATTGGACTTGACTCTTTCGCCATGGAAACCTATTTTCCTTATGGAAAAGTATCACTTTGTTTTAAATTTCCTTAATAGAATTAGTTTAGAAAGTCTTCAGATATCGACATCGTCTAATGATACAGAATTATGTATATAAAATCACTATACATGTTTGAAATTTTAAGATTTACCAAAAACTATAATTTGAAAATGTGACCTCAGGGTAAGGTTTAAAACTGATAAAGTTTATCCTCTGATCATAAGATATTTATCAAGTTTTCTTAGTTGTGAATTTATCTTTCGCCATCTTTTTTTTTTTTTGCTTTTTGTGAAAAGAAAATCCTTGAGAGAGTTTGAATGAAGAAAAGTTACAGCCGAGACCCTGCCAACAAAAGCTAAAATACATCAGAATTTGTGATCTATATCAAACTAGTCAACCTGTGAAGAAGGCAAATTTAATTGAATAATCTTCATTGGATTTTCTTATTCTGTTTAATGTTTTGTAAGAATAAAAATACAACTTTTATTTCTAACGGTATTTGCCAAAATTACTAGTTAGTAATTCAAGTTATTGTTTCGTAAATCCGTTTCTTGGGAGGTCAACCCACCTTCACAGAGGCAATTATCATTAAAGTCTTGCCAACAGACTTGATTATATTAACTCTAGTATTCATTAATTGATAATTGTGCAATTACTGATCCTACTTCTTTGGTGATGACATTCGAATTAGAAACCAAACTGCGGGACAATTCATATCAAATTAATCTCATTAGCATAGAATTGTCATTTCCTAATGTTTACTATAGGGGTTTCTGAGGATAACTCCATCTATAAGGGATTTAGCTTTGATTGTGTGGTCACATTCAACATATTATTATTTCTATGAATATGACAATTCTATTGATGCTGTCACGTGACTCGTATCAGTCTTCCATCCCTTCCCATAAAACCCTATTCACCAGATGGACTATCTCTCTACAGCATCTTTCTTTAGTATTGCCTCAAATGTCGTGTTCATCACTAATCTCATTTGATTTCATTCATGAGTAAAATTGAAATGGATTGATAAATTATATAAAATCACATTAAGACCAGGAAACTTGAAACATACACTTTCATTTCCTAATGGAACATCGCATCAAAACTAAATCTCTCTCTCTCTCTCTCTCTCTCTCTCTCTCTCTCTCTCTCTCTCTCTCTGTCTCTCTCTCTCTCTCTCTCTCTCTCTCTCTCTCTCTCTCTCTCTCTCTCTCTCTCTTAGAATCCTTAAAATAAGCTTTTAATCAATCTCTAAAAGATTTATTTTTCCCATTACAAGTGTCCAACCTCAGCATCTTATAAAGTAAATCATAGGAAACAACACAAATAACAGATAAACTTATTTACATCTGGAAACATTATGAACTACGAAAACAAAGACCTTTTATGAGGCTTCATGCTGTTTAACATCATCAGATAAACACCTGAAGAAGAAGAAGAAGAAGAAGAAGAAGAAGAAACCTCATTTCGGAGGGTACATGAATCCATCATGTACTCCCCATGGTCCTTACTTCAACACCGGAAGAGAATGCCATTACTCCTCTCTCTCTCTCTCTCTCTCTCTCTCTCTCTCTCTCTCTCTCTCTCTCTCTCTCTCTCTCTCTCTCTCTCTGAAAAATTGCGTCATTAGATCTGGATCTGTTCTTTTGTTTCTCTCCTGAGGGAGCCAATTGTCCACGGGAAAGAAAAGAGACGAAAGGAAAGAAGTAGAAAGTAAATGAAACTTAAAGAGGAAAACACACAAATGAGAGCAATGACAGTTTTACCTCACATCGGTATCTATTCGTTCAGTCCAGACGACCAACAACTACGGCAGTGGACCATGTCAATTGTCAAGAGAAAAAGAGAAAAACTTGTGAAGAGAAACACACGTTAATCTCAAGTTTGCTTCATAATAATTTTCAAATTAATGGATAGAGAACTTGTTGGAATAGGACACGGAATATACTTTTGAAACCATTTTCTTTTTCTAAGTAAATATTTTCGAGTTTGACTATTCTTGTGATAATCATGAAGTTATATCGAATGGATAATAATAATAATAATAATAATAATAATAATAATAATAATAATAATACAATTCTTCTCGTCTTGATTTCCTTCTGCATAAATCGTTTCTATCTTTTGTGGGAATTCTGAAGCTTTCTTGCTGGTACTGTGATGACCCTTAGTAAGGATTCCAAGTTCTTGGGAAACAGAGATTTGGCCAAATGTCCTGAAGGGTCAGCGTTCATTTGGAAGCACTTATTAACGTTTGCACGAGACAACTGCTTACAATAAATCAAGACACAAACGCACTCACACACACACAAATATATATATATATATATATATATATATATATATATATATATATATATATATATATATATATATATATATATATATATTACGTATGAAGAAATATATATTGTATATATTATATATGTATGCCATGTAGTGGGTTGGCCATGGCACCAGCCACCCATTGAGATACTACCACTTGAGAGTCATGGAGTCCTTTGACTGGCCAGTCAGTACTTCATTGGATCCTTCTCGATGATAACGGTTCATTTTTTTCCTTTACCTGCGCGCGCACACACACACACACACACACACACACACACACACACCGAATAGTCTAGCCAATTATTTACATTTTCTCTTCTACCCTCTTACACTTGACAACACTGAGATTACCACACAATTCTTCTTCACCCAAGGGTTTAACTACATCACCGTAATTTTCCAGTGGCGACTTTCCTCCTGGTAAGGGTAGAAGAGACTCTTTAGATATGGTAAGCAGCTCTTCTAGGAGGACCTTCCAAAATTAAACCATTATTCTCTAGTCTTAAGTAGTGCCATAGCCTCTGTACCATTTTAATGTTGTTACTCTTCTTAAAATATTCTAATTTTACTTGTTTCCTTTCCTCACTTGGCTATTTTCCTTGTTGAAGCCCCTGGGCTTATAGCATCCTGCTTTTCCAACTAGGGTTGTAACTTAGCAAGCAATGATAATAATAAGAATAGACTATTAAGGGGACCACACAACGTACTAAGGAGAGAGAGAGAGAGAGAGAGAGAGAGAGAGAGAGAGAGAGAGAGAGAGAGAGAGAGAGAGAGAGAGAGAGAGAATTTGTAAATATATCCATTCAAAAGACTGTTTCAAAAGTCTTTTCCGTTTCCTATTCCACCAAGTTCTGTATCCATCACTTTGACAAACAAAACGAAGAAATTTTGGTAATTATGTTGAATAATGTCGAAATAAAAGTTTTTCTCTTAATCTGTTTATCACATTTTCTTGGGACATTTCCCACCTTTTGTTGTTGTTGAATGAATAAATGGTACTTAAGTGAGGTCATGAATACTGTCATTGCTCTCATTTGTCTCCTCCTCTTTCAGCTTCCTTTTCTTTCTACTTCTTTCCTTTTATCTTCTTTCTTCTTTCTTCTGGACAAATGGCTCCCTGAGCAGAGAAACAAAGTAAAAGATCAAGATCTAATGACGCAATATTTCATCGGGAGAGAGAGAGAGAGAGAGAGAGAGAGAGAGAGAGAGAGAGAGAGAGAGAGAGAGAGAGTGTGTGTGTGTGTGTGTGTGTGTGTGTGTGTAATGGCATTCTCTTCCCGTGTTGAAGAAAGGGCCCTGGGCAATACAAAAAGGATGTATGTACCCTCAGATGTTTATTTAATGATACTTGATAGCATGTAGCCTTATAAAATGACATTGCTTTTGTGTCTATAATTGTCCAAGGTTTAAGTAATTTCATTCATTATTTATGCACCTTCAAATAAATTACTTTAATATTTAAATAAGACGGTAACATATGATGTTTTATCTTGATGAAAAAGAAAAGAGAGAGAGAGAGAGAGAGAGAGAGAGAGAGAGAGAGAGAGAGAGAGAGAGAGAGAGAGAGAGAGAGGTTTGTTATTAAGATGAGAATGAATAAAATCACTGACTATAGCCTGCTCCCTTTCGAGAGGCGAGGATCATACATGTAAAGACTAATACTATTCGGCTTCAGGTAATAAACACAAAATTCAGTTTCACCATCGCCCAGCCCAGCTCATTAAGAGTGCCTTTATCCTATCATCGGACAGATGTGATCCTCATAGACTCTACCTTCCCCCACATCTTTTATTTTCTTTAATTATGATTTAGGTGCATGAACAACAACAACAACAACAACAACAACAACAACAACAAAAACAACAAAAACACGAAGCACAGGAATAAACCACAATGCAGAAACAAACACAAATTTCATATCTATATTGTTTCTTGTGTTTCTGCAAATCAAAGTTTGTGAAAGATGACTCTTCGCTAACTACAACTGTCCTTCTGACTCCCTCAAGTTTCGAGTGTCGAGGCAAATTGCCTTCGAACAGTTTTTGAGCGAAGTTCCCTTTAAAACACTTTTTATGTTTAATAGTGCTTTTAAAACCATTCAGTAATATGCATCTCAAAACACATGGGTATGAATGAAAAAGGAACTACGTTGGGAGAGAGAGAGAGAGAGAGAGAGAGAGAGAGAGAGAGAGAGAGAGAAAAGAGAGAGTTTGATATGATCAAACTCTCTTTCCTTCTCCTATTATAAAAACCAAAAAATTCTTACTTATTTTGATAAAAAAAAATCTTAATCTATCTTTAGTCAGTGAACTGGTCCTTTTCTATCCTACCTAATACAAACTTACGACAGAAGTCAAATTTGTCCAGATGAAACATATGAAAATACATCAAATATCTTTAATTAAATTCATTATAAGACAACTGCAAGATTTGAAAATATTTTATGATAAGAAAATGATAGTCTCTAAGTATGAATGCGTTAATAGAGCCTACTTCATCCCATGCACTCTCTCTCTCTCTCTCTCTCTCTCTCTCTCTCTCTCTCTCTCTCTCTCTCTCTCTCTCTCTCTCTCTCTCTCTCTCTCTCTCTTTTTTTTTCTTAGAGATGTCAAAGTTCGTTCAAGGCCAACGGATTGCATGCACTCGACCTCAGTTGGTGCATCCATGTATCCCTCCTTTTATTTTATAGATGCATATGTATACACGTACATATTCCTTGATGTATTAACGGGTGTATCAAATATTTGTTTTATAATGTATACATAAAACAGACAGGTATAGACATTATTATAACAGTCTTTTCTTTCATTTGCTTTTAAGATTTACGCTTCACTTCCAAGAGAGAGAGAGAGAGAGAGAGAGAGAGAGAGAGAGAGAGAGAGAGAGAGAGAGAGTGAGAGAGAGGGGGGTTGGGTTACTGCTTTAGAGTTAGATTATTTCGTAAAAGCTTAATTTGATACTTTGTGTGTGTTATTGTGCGACTGGTGGGTGGGGGGGGGGGGGTGAGGATGTTATCAACTAATCTTCTGCTTACAGTCCTCCACGTAGACTCGAGTCTGAAGGAAATAGACGTAAATGAACTGTTAAGTGTTTACAAGCTCAACATTAATTTACTAAGAGACTCTTATTGATGAAGGAAATAAACAGAAACAACTGCTGATGACTAAATCCTTTTCATTGTGGGAAAGTGGGTGTTGCAGCCTCATTTTTTGTGGAGATAGAATACATTCATTTTTGTAAGTCTTTATTTCTAAAACAAAAGGACAGCTATGGAAACAGATAAAACGATTTTAATGAACTATAAAAAGATTATATACCAATATTTATGAAACAACTTCGTATAATATGAAAAAAAAAAGAATATGAGCATTTCCATTGTACAACAATTCCTACTCACTGTATGTTTAATAATTCCTTTGATTTGCAATGAAAATCAATCAAAATTTGACACCATTTGTCAATTCGATGCCAACGACATTAATGATTTATACTCCCATAAGTTTAGGGTCCAAAGGCTGATCATGAATGGCAGAGGCAAGTGACAGTGGCATTGCCTTGCTAGCATAACAATGACCTTGAGATTGACCATATATACATTATGATCAGTGTCCAAGTCCCCTCTTTAGCCAACCTGGGACCAGGGAGGGCTAGGCAATGGCTGCTGATGACTCAGTAAGCACCCCAAAGCCCCAAATCCTTAGCTCATAAGGATGGTGAGATTGAGGACACTACAAGAAATTATATATTGAGTCGTTACTATGAAAGATCGTGTGCCATACGGTTTGCACAAGCGGGACTCAATCCCCAGTTCAGTGGATTGCCAGGCAGGGACGTTTTCAATAGACCACCATGACCCTAACGAGAGAATAACATCTCTGGTACTGTAGGGTGTTGAAGCCACCAGATAATTGACAGCACTGTTTATCTATATAATAGGATCATTCGTGGATCGCAGAAGACTTCAGCAATTGGAGAATAGAAAATTAAAACTACAATAATCATAAATTTGGTGAAATAACTAAATAGAGACAACAATAAAGAAATGAAAGTAAAAACAACAGTCCTGTATATATCAATAACAACTATTAGCAGCAACAAATAGAAACCTTCAGCATCAATAGCATCTATTATTAATGAACAAAATTTATTTGATTAAAACTTAAAAAATTTATGTTACGTTCAGGGAAATAAAGAAAGTAACAAAACAAAAAGTCAATAATATAAAGGTATACGAACATAAATTTTATGAATGAAGCTGATCATGATAATAGCTAAGGGAAGAACACTTCTTGGCCTTTAATTGTCTTCCCGAATCTTCTAGTGTACAATGTCAATTGGAGTATCACTTTCTGAATTCTCATCCGTAGAAGGAGAACCAAACAACGCAAACCAGGGGAGACTCTTTACATAGGCCATTGACATTAAGCTCTTGTTAATGAGCTCAATAACAATGACTCCAGCATTCTCAGTGACTGGGTAATTACTGCTCCTGCTTTAATGATAATGACACTGCGAGCAGAAAGGAAATCGAGAAAGACATTCATTTTAAAGGATTCTCATTTGAAATTAGTGTTAGTGTTAGCGTAATCAGGATTCCAAATGCAATAGTTATCTATTCTATGAAACTTTTCTGAAGATGAAGACCTTTTTGTCTGGAGAATTTAATGATGATTTTCCGCTTTTAATTAATATATCTGTATATCTGAAAACATTTACTTTAAATGCCTCTCTGTAAAAGGTAGAACAAGCGTTAAACGTATATAGAAAATACATATGTAAATATATTAATGTATAATTGCTTACATTAATAAAGGAAATTTGTTTTCCTTTTTAGGATTTAGTTTTTATCTACTCTCCAAATACAATGTTCTAGTTTTATGATCTATTGTTACTGCCACTACTCATGTGAGGGTGAATTGTGAAAAAATAATATAAGATTTTTTTTTGTGTTATGAGAAAATACTTCCTTTTACATATATATAATTCTGATAGTTCATCGTTAAAGGTCATCACATTCCAACGTGGAAAAGTGTAACAACATTCAGAAATCTGAAGAACATTCAAATAATGGCATTACTGGATTTAAACAAGATTCCGCTTTGAAAAGTCAAGTTAAAGCATTGCTGGTAATATCAGAAATAATCTGCATGCTCATAGAATACTTCCTCATCATAATCATTATGAAAAATTATCATTATTCTTCAATATAATCTAATTGAGTAATCCAATTGCATGTAATATTGTTTTTGCTGATAGATATGATTTTGCCCATTAAATGCACGTTATATATAATGCAATTCAATGTAATCGGTATAAAATTAGTAATAAGGTATTCGGATTATAGTCAGTATTTGATTTGCCTTAATTTTCAGTAAAAACCAGTTTCCAACACCATCTGTTGTCAGCCAAGAGAAACAGCTATTCATTTCTAATCTGCAGGGGAGGAAGGTTCTTAGATAAGAGCAATTTTTGTCATATACACTTAAGTTATTGTTGTATATAAAGTTTACTATTTTTAATTATATTTTATTTATTATAACGTTTTCATTTACAGATAAATTATGTCAGAAGTGATAGAGTTAATGGCTTTTAAAGACTGAGAGACTTTCGTTTTCCCCCGAGCCAATAATGGATTCGCCAATTATAGACGACATGAATACTAAAACTACCAACAAAAACAAGGATATAAGGTCATAAAGAGAACAATAAACAGCCTTTATGATCTTGTATCCCGACAAATAAAATACTCATTAAACTATAATATAAAGCGATTGTTGCTAACAAGACTTAATTCATCATATTTTTTTGTGATTGAGAGTCTTCTGAGGCTTCATAAGTTTCGTAGGTTTTCCTGACTGGTGGATGGCCACTAGAGAAGTCCGGTGGTGTGATGACGTCACAAGCAAAGAACGCAGAAGATGAAATAGAAATTGCAAACACATTCTATTTTAAGTGTTTCTATTGTTTCAGTGCATATCAGTAGTTGAGTGTGTCCATTTGTTCAAATACAGCAGGGGTCGGCAACCTACGGCACACGTGCCAGACTTGGCACGTGGGGTGCTTGTCTATGGCACGCCGTTTGATTCGAAGGAGAAGTGAAAAACTCTAAAAAATACTGTGTGTGAGAGAGAGAGAGAGAGAGAGAGAGAGAGAGAGAGAGGAGAGAGAGAGAGAGAGAGAATGTGTATTGTGTATCATTACTTATATATTTATGGTTTATTTACATTATAATTTGAATATCATATCTATCTATCTTTATATCTATCAATTACTCTATGTATCTAATGTAACTCAGCAGCAAACGGTTGCTTTAACAAGTACACCTGTGTTCAGTGTGGCCCTGGAAGAAAGAATGGATTTCTATGGTTTTCCCCACATCACTGTTTAGCCAAGTATAGTCTTAATCTATGTATGGCACCACCAAGGGAGAATACATACTGATGGCATTCACTGACCATTTTGAGAACTGATTGGTAGTCAGGAAAGATTTTTGGAAATTACATCAGATGGTGGTTCTACTATGGTAGGTAAAAACAAGGGTTGTATTAAGATAGTTGGTGATAAAATTATGGACCTCATCATGAAATTGCACTGCATAGTTCATCAAGAAAATTTGTGGCAAGATCTCAAGCTCTGATCTCAACAAGGTGATGACTACTGTTACAAAAGTAGTAATTATTTTGTTGCACATTCTTCTTTTTACGCACAGGTAGTTTCGAGCTCTCCTTGAAGAGGTTGACAGTGTTTACAAAGATATACTCTTACACTGCAGTGTTTGGTGGTTACGCTATTGGAAAGTACTTGGGAGATTTGTGGGATGTTTTAATGAAATAGAAATGTTCTTCAGAAAAAAGGCCAAGACTCTCCTGATCTGGAGGACAGAGATTGGATTGTAGAACTTATGTTTCTCTCAGACATCACTATACATCTAAATGACCTCAAGGTGCAGGAAAAAACAGTGATAGATTTGTATGATATTTGGAAGACATTTATTGCAAAGCTTGCAGTTTACTCAACGGATATCAAAATTGATTCTTTCTTATTTAAAAAACTTGAACTCATCTGCAATTCATCTTGTCAACAATACTGACCTTCAGCTGTACATGCTATAAACTGAAGTGAGTTCTTAATCAGATTTGAAGATAGTCCATGCAGGGTCCAGTGTTTTCATTCTTAATCAGACCAGACACCTATAGATTAAACTTGAATGCGACTCTCTTTAAGTGGATGGAACTGAGGAGTTGGAAATGCAGTTAATTGACATTCAGGCCTGATCATTGTGGTCAGCTAGCTTTAAAGATCTTAGAGAAATATTGAAAACTAGTGAAAATGATACTGCAGCCTCCATTCAAGGTCTTGGGCATCACTGCCTGATAAATTCAATTGCATGAAGAATGTAGCTTTTGCACTGCCATCAGCCTATGGATCCCCATATCACGTGAGCAGAAATTTTCACACATGGATCATATCCTCAGCCCCCATCGCAGACGGCTTACAACCGATAACTCTGAGGGTTGTGTGACACTCAAGGTGTCCAAATATTTGACTGAAATTTCAGTTTTGGCCTTTGGGAATTAAAGGTAAGGATGGCATTGATATGATGAACTATGAACTTTAAATGTAAGATATTTTTGTTACAAAGAATACCAGATGCAACAGATTACATTTATATCATGCATGTCCAGGAAAATATATTATAATCAAAATGGTCACTACATACTGCATAATTATAATTTCAATTTTCCTATATAGGGCTAAATATACCAACTGGCACGCAAGGTAATAAAAAAATGTCATTGATTAACAACTAGCACAGTGTGTTCAAAAGGATGCCGACCCCTGAAATACAGGATGAAGAAAATTATATTTCATTCTTTAAAAAAGGAAATAACACCGGTCAGGTGGTGTTCAGTATCTGACAATTTCTACCAATTTGAACAGCGTCGTACAACGTTACTACATATCATTTAAACCTTTTCCTTTTCTCTCATTGTCATTGTCTTTCATCTTCTATGTGTCCCTTGGAAAGCTGACATGCAGAGTTTCCCAGTTATTCTAAGGAGACGCATTTGCTCTCTTTTGGAAAAGTAAAGGAATCAAAAAGGGTAGGAAAAAGGGGGGAAATGAGGATAAGCATCAGCGATGAACTCTTGAGAGATAGAGAAAAAGAATAAGCAATCTATAAAGAGAGAACTTGATTAATACCATTCTAACAATAATGATAAACACTTTTACAATAAAGCCATTTAAACTTTACGTTTCATTTTGCATATTCTGAATAAAAAGTGACTTCCCCCTTACGTTATTATCACGTTCCATTAAACAAATAAAAACGAATCAGTAAAAGATAAACTAAAATTACCTTTAAAATCATCAATTACTTTTCTCTTTCGGGGAATATTTGTTTAATCTCTAGTAGATTTCAATTTCGTTTATAAATCAATTATACTTGTATTAATATATCCTTCGTTACACTCACTAATTTTGTTCGATAACAATTTTCTTATACTTTAATATTATGAAGAACTTCTAACTACCTTATTCGGAGGTCGATAATATAAAAAAAAAGAGTAGCATAACCTTCAGTTTAGGAAGATGTTTGTCAGGAGATAAAATGGAAAGGAAGAGATAAGGATTGTGAGGAAATGACAATTAATATCGACAAAAGACAACTAGGCTTCAATCTCAGAGGTCTTTTTAAAAAGTCTGAAACATAAAGAACTCCAGCTTTCATATGACTTTTACTTGTTGATATAGATAAAATTACTTGAGATTTGGAATGGTATAAAATTCTGTTGCATCAATAAGATTCATGTTACAGATAATAGACTTTAAAGTTTTAAAAGTTTAAAGGCTGCTTATGAATGGCAGAGGCAAGGGACAGTGACATAGCCCTAACAAGCAGGGACAATGCCCTAGACACTGACCATATATTCATATGATAAGCACCCAAGCCCCTATTCGTCAAAGCTAGGACCAATGAGGGCCTGGCAATGGCTGCTGATGACTCAGCAAATAGACCTTAGGTTCCGTCAACCGCCCACCCCCCCTTTCTAGCTCACCAGGATGGTGAGGTTGCAATGACCAAACGAACTAACAAGTTTGTTCGAACCCCAGTCTGGTATTCACCAGTCAGGGACGTTACCACAATGTTGGGAGCGTCCCATTAGATCTGAGCTGTATATGATCTCCAGTTCAATTTACACATTGGAATTTAACCAGTTTGCGTTGTCTTTGAAATGTCTGTTTTTGTTTTTTCCTTCTCAATGAAACTGGGGAAAGCAAAGGTTTTTACCAGGCAACGTTTTCTTTATCACAATATTAATACGTGATATCGAATGAAAAGGTTTTAATATAATCTTTTAATGAACGTGTCTCTATTAACTCTTTTGCTTCCTGTCATACTCATATCCATAGCAGTACTAAGATAAGATTAAGAAAAGCAAACTGTTTTGTGAGGCGAAAAAAGGTATTAGGTAAAATTTAAATTTGTTAACTGTAAAATTCAAGCATAGTAACGGAAATATCGAATGAAAACCAAATGAATTGGTTATTTTGGATGAATGAAAGAACTAATATGTAAAGCGATAAATAAATAAAGCGGAGAATAACAATGTATAGACATTGCACCAACCAAGGGAGAAAAATGTCTTCAAACAATTCGCTAAAAGTGAAAACCTGCAAATTATTTGTCTGAGCGAACACATTCGTTGAATTCCCTTGGAAAAAAAAAAAAGGAATTTTCTCTTTGATTGTCATCTGAAAGTCAATCCATTTGCGCGAACTCTTATATAGCTAACGATAAAATACTATTTTAGTTTTTGATATTTAGAAAACGTGAAATTAAAAAAGATATTAGACATGATATCCTGGGCTCTGGTGTTTTTGCCAAAATTTTTTGTTGATATTTCTCACGTTTTCATCGTAAAATATTTCTTTCCTGTTTGACATTAAATGTTTGAACAAATATCTTGACATGTGACGTCTTATGGTGAACCTAAATATTTTCTTTTGGCGAATGTCCCTCTACTCTTCCATTGAAATTAGACAGACCAAAAAATCCTGTAACTTGGTAAGCAAGATTTCGCATAACAGAAGAAAGAGGATATTTAAAAATGAAATGACCAAGGACGACATTAAAAACACATAAATCAACATTATTGAAAGATATCAAACCATTCATTATTATAATCTATTTCAATACTAGCTTCAAAGTATTCAAAGTCATCTGATTCAATGTCACCACCAGAGACCTTGCCAAAACCTGCCATAATCCTTATTGAATGAAGACATCTGCCATATAGGAATAGGCTGCTTCCTACATTTTCTGAGAGTCATCCCGGTCCACCAGTGGTTGTTGGTTGGGCGTCACATCCCAAATGGCTCCTTCCTCAGATGAGTCTAAGGTTTCTGGCTAACTCTCTCTGCCTCACGAGATGAGTATGTTGTTGTAGTTGGGGATGACCTATATTATGAATTATTCATATTATGATGTTTACATCATACTACCTAAATCAAATTAAGAAGGAAATAATATGGACTGAGAATGAAATATTATTTAAGGTTAAATGCTTAAAGGCCGCTCATGAATGACAGAGGCAAGGAACAGTGACATTGTTCTAGCAAGCAGGACAATGCCCTAGGGATTGTCATCACCCAAGCCCCTCTCCATCTTAGCTAGGACCAGGGAGGACCAGGTAATGGGTGCTGACATACAATCTCTGTGGAGAAATGACCCACTTTTCGGGATTAGTGAATCTGTTTCACCCAGGTGATTATTATTATATCGGGCACATTGACACATTACCTCAAATATAGAATTTGGTTATATATACACTCAGCATTCCAATAAACATATCATGTTATCATTATGATGAGGATTTGGAAATGTCTTTACTCTATTATTTAAAGAATATTTCATTTCATTAACCTTTAAATTCCATGAATTTCACCTGAAATATGTTATTCACTATTACCAAACTATTGGAAATAATCGAATGTGATTAATGAAGACAACATTATTAGGCCAATCGATGATAGTCATTCTTTCATTGTTCTTATTCAAAGTGATTAATGAAGACAACTTCATCATCCTTTCTGTCTTTCCTTAATCATGTGTTTCAATATATAACATATTCTAATGAAACCTCCCTCTGGACTTTATTGAAGGATATATCGCTTTTATAATCCACCACTTTTTTCCTTCGACCAACTTGAAGGAGAAGAGACCAATATTACCACAAGGATTTCAGTTTCTTTTACTTCTTCATTTTTCTCAATCAAATTATTCCCCTTAAGCAATCAAATCAGTGGCTTTTCAGTATTATCTTAATCCTTCAGCAGCTTTTGAATCGTAAGCTGATTTGGGGTTACATCTTTGGTTAGGAAAGAGATTATTCCGTTAGAGGCAGTTCCTTTCATGGGGTCAGGGACAACACTGCAGCAGAATCCTTTCTTTAAGACTGACCTTTTCCATGAGATTTCTATAACATTTTCCCAAAGAGGATTTTCATATTCCATTTCTTTTGCAACATTTCCTTTGGGCAAATTATGCATGACTTTGTTTTGCAGGTAGTTGTCATATTGCATTGACGAAGGACATTATTCTTCTCTCTCTCTCTCTCTCTCTCTCTCTCTCTCTCTCTCTCTCTTCTCTCTCTCTCTCTCTCTCTCTCTCTCTCTCTCTCTTCTCCTCTTTTTTTTTTTTTTTCTTTTATGCAACTCTCCTCTTTATCTGTTTTAAATGTTGCCTTTTTTGTCCCTGACATGAAATAGACTGGGCAAGTGTGTGGTGAGGCACCTATGAACTCCCTGAGTTTTGCAGATTCCATCTCTCTCTCTCTCTCTCTCTCTCTCTCTCTCTCTCTCTCTCTCTCTCTCTCTCTCCTCTCTGATATCTGCTGCTATAATGTCCTTCTTCATAATCAATAGAGAATTTATAGATTCATTCATAGTTAATATCTCAGATAAGTATCTGTCTCTATATACTGTATAACTGTGAGTTCCTTCCAAACACCTCCACCCCAAATATACAGTATATAGCCTACAGTATATATATATATATTAATATATATATATATATATATTATATATATATATATATATATATATATTATATATATATATATATATGATAACTTAATGTATAATGTGAACGAAATATAATATCTGATAAGACGGCATTGAATACTGCCACAACATCAGATGGAAAACGATATCGAAGAACCACGTTTATTTAACGCTTTTGATGATCTATAAATGAGTGTTTTAGAATCTGGACCATCCATCAATTGCATCACTATTTGCTTCCACGGAAAAGTAGTACTGAAGAGTTTTATATCAGTTTATCCAGAGAAGAACTTTTTCAAACCAACAATAAAAGAGAGAGAGAGAGAGAGAGAGAGAGAGAGAGAGAGAGAGAGAGAGAGAGAGAGAGAGAGAGAGGAGAGAGAGAAGAATGATTTAAAAATGGTTTGGTTATTGATAGATCTAATTTGATTTGCCATATAAATATCAGGAGTAAATAAGATTAGGATTTAAATGTAGACTTTTGAAATTCTTGAAATGTAAGTTCATGTGGTTCACTGAATCATCCAATTCATAATACGTTTGGAAAATTAATCTATTTAGTTCAGTACAATTTAATTAAAAGATCATCCATTTTACTCTCTCTCTCTCTCTCTCTCTCTCTCTCTCTCTCTCTCTCTCTCTCTCTCTCTCTCTCTCTCTTGTTTATTTTTGGGCAAAATTAATCATCCTCATTATCACCAGTGCCTGTATTTTTTGAAATGTCACAGTCAGATTATGTAGTTAGAAGAACCTGATGAACTAAAAGCGAAGTGGTACTAGTTTAGTTGAATCTTATAGATTCCAGAGACGTGTAAAGAAATCTATAGTTGTAAAGTAATGAGATTAACTAACTGGTCATCTATAACTGTTACTCCCTTTTACCTGGAGGGGAAGAAAAAATAAAAAATGAATAACTATGATACAATAGATATCTCAGATTATAATAATTTATTTTGAAATACCTGTTTTTGTTCCTGAATCTCTGAATACATCGTTTATTTAGTATTTATAATAATTGAGGAATTCGTCAAGAAACAAAAGCAACGTTGTCAAACTTCCATCAAATTTGCTAAACAGAGAATAAAACACCACTGAGTCCATTGTAAATGAAATGAGCAAGAGGCTTTGCAGATACGAGAAATAAATGTTTTAATGAAAGTCTTTTAAGGAAATTCACAACAAGAACTTCAAGTTTGAAAATGACGGATAACAGAAAAGAAAGTGTCTTAATACTCTGATTTGCGTCCCATAACAATTAGTCATATTTAACTCAAATGATTTCATCTTCCAATCGCGGTTTCTTTTACGGCGGCCTGTCTCTTCCTGATATATCTCTTCCCAATCTTTCCTTCTCTCCTTCTACTCTATTTTTTCCCTTCATCAATCTCCACTTCAATTTTATTGACCTTATCTTGATGCAGAAGTACATGACTCTCTAACCTGATTTTGACCCAACAGATTATTCATAGTGTCACAGAAGAATTGTAGTCACATATAGTGAAGATCTTTTATGGGATTTTGGCGAAGATTGTTAGTGCTCGCTAGTTTGGCTGTGTCTGGCTTTTGTTTATTTGCTGCGAGTCATCTGCTTACTTATTTAGTTTTTTCAAATTTTCCATAAACTTTTCAAGCTTATGAATAAAAATTTTGTGTGAATGTGTGTACTATTACAATTCATTGCAGCACTGATTCCTTTTATAGTTAAAGTTGTTTAAAAACTGTGCTTTTTATTATATTTCTTTTCTGGTCTTTTTGGCTAATGGCGTAATATGTTTTGGTACTGAATTTTTCAAAGTAAGAGAATTTGAGAAATCTGATAAGCTTTGCAGAGAGGCTGGTCCTTACTTACTTACTCACTTAGTTATTTACTTACTTACTTACTTCCTTACTTGCTTACTTACTTACTTACATACTTACCTACTTATTTACTTACTTACTCAATTACCTACTTACTTCCATGCCCTGTCCCATTGCAGTATAAGTGACCGTACTGCTCAGAGGCCTGGAACACTTCCCATAGCTTCTGGAAATACCCAATTTCCTGAAATGGTCCGATTCCTGATGTCATTGCCAAATACTACCGATTCTAAAGGTCCTTTATTAGGATTGCTTTCCTAGTTCTCTTTGAATACATTTTGGAAGGCTTCATTTAGAATCAGAAGTAGTAGCATAGAGTGAAGGAATGAAGGAAATGAGAATGGCCAACCAAAACAATTGTCTGATATATTAGACAGGATATGGAATTTCGAAGTCAGTGGCATGACTGTATCTGGTCAATGAATGGACGAAGGCGCAATTATTCGGAATTGTTTCACATATCAGAAATACAGGTTGGGACTCTTTGATAATAACAATCCGATAAACAGATAGACCCTTTCTCAATAGATATTACCAAGCCATTCTCATAGATTAATGAATGTGTTCTTATTCGTATCTTATTTATTATAGCAATTTCCTTTGATATATTGTATCCTCTCTCTCTCTCTCTCTCTCTCTCTCTCTCTCTCTCTCTCTCTCTCTCTCTCTTCTCTCTCTCTCTCTCTCTCTCTCTCTCTCTCTCTCTGATGCCCTGATATTATTTTTCCATCTCCATTTTTTTCTAGTATTTTAATGATTCTTTTTTTTTAACATAACTGACAGGTAAAACAATTAACTAACCTCTTTTGATAAACACTGTGGCCAGATGGAAATTATCGCCTAAAAAAGGTGTAGAGAGGAAGTTTTGATTGTGCCGCAGAAAAAGATATGTCAAAACATAGATGTTCTATATGTATAATATTACTTTCTCGTTTTTACTTTGTGGTCATTGTAGCCTCAGGTATTGTAGAAGAAGCATTTTGAGTGTTGGGACTGAAAGGTAAACATTGACAGGTCGACGAGCGTCATTGCATATCTTCGTGTCATTACCTCTGTTTCATTAAGCAAACTTGAACGTTTTAATCTTCCTGATATTCTACACGATTATTACCTCGTCAGTCCTTTGAAATATTATGATAAATCAATAAAAAATTTTTAAAAAAATGTCTTTTCCCTCTTTTTGTGTAAAAGATGGTGGGTATATTATTCCTTCATTAAATGTTAAAATGTTTTTCTTTTATCTCAAATCCTGCTCCTGATTTGCTTTCATAAGATGCAGTATTTCTGAGGCTCACCTGATTAACAGCAACAAATAATTCTATAGATCACTTCGCCATTTAATTACAACTTATTCAAGTATTTCCACCTAAATATTTATTATTTATCAAAGTCAACAAAAACAATATTCGATGGATTAAAGAGATAATAGTTAAGTATAAGATATCAATAAAAAAGGAAATTTTATCAGAGAGAGAGAGAGAGAGAGAGAGAGAGAGAGAGAGAGAGAGAGAGAGAGAGAGAGAGAGAGAGAGAGAGAGATCTAAGTAAGGTGACGCATAGATGTATACAGACCTAGTCTCTGTCTTCAACACTATCGTGATTTACCTTCAGTCATGTATATGTATATTTATCCATGTGTTTAAACCTATTCTTAATACACTTGGCAGATGTTGCACATTTCAAAACCGATAATCTTAGAATTCTTTCAACGAAATCCCTGACTCTGCTTCGAATGCTCATCTCTTATTGGATGTCCTTATTTGGGATCACTCACCGAGTGGGAAGAAGGAAGGAAGGCACCTTTCTAAGGACACCTCTGTCCCCGGCATATTCCAAACAGACCATTGGCTTACAGAGTCTCAGCAATATCAATAAACTTTTGGCGATATAACCTCCCTCCTTCAATCCATAGTTTATCGAAAGCTCAGTTGCATAAAATAGGGTTGTGGTGGCCGATGTGGTAACGTCCCTGACTGATAAACGCCAGACTGAGGTTTGAGTCCCGCTCGAACTCGATAAGTTCTTTGGTCGCTGCAACCTCACCATCCTTGTGAGCTAAGGATGGGGGTTTTGGGGGAACCCATAGGTCTATCTGCGGGGTCATAAGGAGCCATTGTCTGGCCCTGCTAGTCTTAGCTTGGGTGGAGAGGTCGCTTGAGCCCTAATCATATGTATAAATGGTCAGTTTCTAGGGCATTGTCCTACTCGGTAGGGCAATGTCACTGTCCCTTGCCTTTGTCATTTATGAGCGCCTTTAAACCTTTAGACTAGAAGCAATGTATTTCAGTGATTGGCATTTTCTGTCAATAGAGAGAATTGAGGGTTTCTCCGATAATGCCAGTCAAGTTGACATCGATCAAATGACCTTTTAGCGTCAGAAGAGGTCAAAGGAGGTCACTACTGCGAGAACTTAGGGTGATGGCCATCGATACAGATTTCTTTGTGGTTGGGTATTTGTATTTTGTAATATCGATAAAATTTCAGAGTGTTTTTAATCATTTATATGTATTGCATCTGTCCCATTGTTTTTCCATTTACCCTGTTCCCTTTTTTCCCCATATTGGTAAACGATCACAGGAGAGATAGGTGGGGAATTACATTTGGTAGAGCAACAATTTGTCTGGGACTTCAGGATTTCTTTAATTCGTTTTTATTGTAAAGAGGAGCAAATATTTTTGGGTGGATTCTAGTCATCTGATTTGATTGGAAGGAAAATATGGTATTTTTTCCCCAAGATGATAGAAATAATCTCAAAAGTGTATAATGAGTGATTTCTGAGAAAGAGAGAGAGCCTTATTTCCTTATTGCCTTTTTTCATGTTTGGGTTCCCCCAGGTCCCTAAGTGTGAGGCACCTCATATATCCAGCAGAGAGTTGCTAATGCATCTTCCGGTGTATTTTGCATCTTCCAGTCTTGGATGGTCGGGGATGCATCTTAGTTATTTATCGACCTCATTCTTAAACACATCTACGCTCACTCCTGATATGTTTCTTAGATGAGCTGGCAGCACATTAAATAGTCGCTGCATTATTGATGCTACTGCGTAGTGGATTAATGTCCTGTGCGCCTTCCTTAGTTTTCCTGATATATTTTTGGCACTAATAATTTACCACGGCTTGCTCATTCTGATATTTTTAGCTCCATGATGTTTTCAGTAATTCCTTATATTTGCTTCCATGCTGGTATTATCATGTAGCCGTTCTCTTCTCCTTTCTAGACTGTATAGTTTAAAAAATTGCAGTCTTTCCTAGTAGTCAAGGTCCTTAACTTCTTCTATTCTAGCAGTATAGGACCTTTGTACACTCTCTATTTGTGCAATATCCTTTTGGTAGTTTGGGTACCATATCACAATGCAGTACTCGAGTGTACATATATAAATAGATAGATAAATAAATAGATAAATAGATAGATGAATAGAAAAATTGATAGATAGATAGATAGATACCTGCATATTCCTATATTTGGTCTAATATTCAACCCTATTCTAGAAGAGTTATTCCCGTGAAGGAGATTGACTGACACCTGCTGGAGTTGGGGGATTTCAAGCCACTCAAGTTCAATCTAAGGGATTTTGTTGGATTGCAAAGGATTAGACAAGAGGATATGTATAATTTGGATTGCAATCCGCGCTTGGATACAACAGTGCTGAATTGTGTGGAGGCACAGTGGAGCCCGGAGTGGAAGAAATAGCTGGTTAATTCGAAAACTCTTGGTTCAGTTTCTTCGATGACTATTACTTGTTTGAACTAATTACTTGTGTTCATTTAAAGTGATAGAAGCTCGGATGGCTATATCATGGTGATCTCTCTCTCTCTCTCTCTCTCTCTCTCTCTCTCTCTCTCTCTCTCTCTCTCTCTACCCGACACATGCTAAAATTGCTGAACCTCACTTATTATTATTATTATTATTATTATTATTATTATTATTATTATTATTATTATTATTGTTATTATTATTACTTGCTAAGCTATAATCCTAGTTGGAGAAGCAGGATGCTATAAGCCTTGGGCTTCCAAGAGGGCAAATAGCTCAGTGAGGAAAGGAAACAGGAAAAAATAAAATATTTTTAGAACAGTAAAAACACCAAAATAAATATTTCATACATAAACTATAAAATCTTTAGAAGAAAAAACAAGAGGAAGAGATATTAGGTAGAATAGTGTGCCTTGGTTTACCCTTAAGCAAGAGAACTCTAACCAAAGACCATGAAAGACATGGTACAGAGACTATAGCACTATCAAAGACCATAGAAAAATGGTTTGATTTTGGAGTGTCCTTCTCTTAGAAGAGCTGCTTACTTTAGCTAAAGAGTCTCTTCTACCCTTGGGTGAAGAAGAATTGTTTAGTAATCTCAGTGTGGTCAGGTGTATGAAAACAAAGGGGAGTGTGGAAAGAATAGGCCTGGCCATTCGGTGTATGTGTAGGCAAAGGGAAGATGGGCCGTAACCAGCTCTAATTATGTTTAAAAACACTTTAATCCAAGGCCACGGCTGTACACTAAAAAGCTATAAAAGTATTATATCAACATCATTATTTCAGCAGGTTCTTTTTTGCAGTTTCTATTCCAGCAGATAATACTTATTAATACTTATACACACACAACACACACACACACACATATATATATATATATATATATATATATATATATATATATATATATACATATGTATATATATATATATATATATATATATATATATATATATATATATATATATATATATATATATATATATACAGAGAGAGAGAGAGAGAGAGAGAGAGAGAGAGAGAGAGAGAGAGAGAGAGAGAGAGAGAGAGAGAGAGAGAGAATTGTTTCTATGACCGCTTTGTTGATATTAATTTCGCGCAATTACTCATATATTCATCACTTGTATTTATAAATCTCTTCCGCTACTTTAGATCATAGAATATATCTACATAAATTAAGTTTCCCTTAACACTTTAAGTATACAAATACACATAAACATAAGAATAGCCCCAAAGAGACATTATTTCCTCAAATACATAATTCTCTGGATCCATTAAAGCAATAAGAATATTTGTATGTAATGGGAAGCTTTGGGAACCATATATTTGAAAATGAAAATATGAGAGTGAATCCTGACTACTTTCCTCTTACTTTTTCAAGAGGATGAATCATTAAGAGAGATTTAGACATTATATGAGGTACAGTGAAAGTACGAGTATAGACACAGATATTTCCGAAACAATATAATATGTCAGAATTGTTTCTTTTGGATCTGTAGTTCTTAAACTTACAACTTCCATTCATTTAACAAAGATCTCTGTATTCCCTGAATTAGTGTTATGTGGTATTTGCAAATATTTATAAAACCTCTGCATTTGTAAAGGGATTTAGATATTCGAAGAAAAGTTTGTTGTAGGATAAAAGAAAGAAAAATAAATGGCAGACACAACGCTCGAACAGTTAAAACGGTGTTGGCTAATGTATTGAAACAATACAAAAATAAAAAGAAAGCAAAAGAGGAAATAATGGCGAACAACACTTCCATTGTGTTTTCATTCTCCAACAGAAAGGTTTTATTTTTCCTATAGAATTGAAAAAAATGGTGGCAGAAATATTATGTTTTGTATAGCCCAATGTAATACTTGGAATACTTGAAATTATTGTTGGGAGTGGAAAAGCCTGCTTGTTGCATTTAGGAGATTTAGGAATTCGGTTAATGTCCTTTTGCTATCTAAAAGAGAATTTGGATCAATCTATAAAATAATCATTACTTTCTATCCCACATAACATCGACCAGAGTCTTCATAGAGAAACACCTTTCAAGATAATCTGTAATTCTTTACTCACGTTCGTTCAATATACATCATCCAAAGCAAGGGGAGTTAGAAGCAAGTAAGGAAGAGTATTTCGATGTATGAAATAGCATAATCGGTCATAAACAAACGTTGTTTCTAATGAAAACTATATCTGTAATAGAATGATAGCATTTCCATATCATCATATATCACTGTCTTGATCAGTGTATCAGAGACATTGGTGCTCTCTCTCTCTCTCTCTCTCTCTCTCTCTCTCTCTCTCTCTCTCTCTCTCCTCTCTCTCTCTCTCTCTCAGAGGCTTATCTTAATGAGTATGATGATGACAGACCATAGGAGACTAGCGTCAGCGGTAAAGTAACAACGATTGTCAAACGTCATTCTACAAGTGTAAACACTTTGCACAGTTGCAGTCAAAGAATGATGGAGCATTTTAAAAGGGAAGAATGAAAATATCCTCATTTCTCAAGTGAAAATGTAAAAGCAAAGGAGAAACGAAAGAAAATTGTCCTACAACTCTTCCAGAACTGCAACATCTTTTCCTTCTCTTTTTTTTCTCTCTCTTTTGCTTCTCTCTTAGAAATTGGCAAATTATGATAATCTACAAACATTTTTCTATATTATGATAAGAAACAGAGAAGACTAGAAGTCTGATAGAGCCAGATTCTAACCTTCACTTCAGACAACAAAAGCCTATCTCCAAAAGATCCTGTTATGGCCGAGAAAAAGAGACAAATTGAAGCAGCAAGCCCTCCCTGCTTGTGATAAGAAGTAGCCAACACTGCCTGCAGCCTGCCTTTGTTCAACAGTATCATCGAATCATTGGAAGAAGACCTCAAATGTCTTTTCTTGATGCCACCCTTTTTATGAAGTCTTCGAATCCGGTCATCGTGCCAGTTTCATCTGAAATTAAGCCGCCCTTCTGCAACGTTCTCAAGCCTCAAGTCCCTGTACCAGTATCGTCTCAGAAGCGATGATTCTGATAATTTGGGAACAGAAATGACAATTATTGCACCATCGCCATATTTCTAAAAAAGTATCGAGAAGGAAGAAGGGAGAGTTTTCGAATAGGATTTGAGATGAGATTTTGCACTGGGGCCAGGCACTAGGTGCAGGAATTCTATCTTTTCTTTATTCGTGACACCTCTGTCCCACCAATCGTGTATTCCTCTGTGTAGATGAGCAAGGTATGAATAGTTAGGTGTATATCATTATTAGAAAAGTAAATTAAGATTAAAAGCATTGCAAGCTATAAACAAACAATGTGGCTCAGCTTAGTTTCTTCGCAGGAACACAATATTCCCGTGACATTAGATAGATAGATAGATAGATAGATTAATATATAGATAGATAGATTGATAGATAGATAGATAGAGGAGGGCTAGCAACACCCTCTCCCCATACCGTCCTATCTTGTAAAATGGAAAAGCAAAGTCGATTACCTGACCAAAATGGGTAAGTCTCTTGAAGAAGATTCAAAATTTCTTTTAAAGTTTCTGTAACATTTCTACATCATTAACGTAGATATTGAAATATGATATCACTTTTGACCTATATACTTGTTTGTAAGTCAATCAATCTTCTATCACAAGATAAGTGTATCTATAAGCTGCGATATTAATATGAGAGAGATTAATTGATTCTAAAATATATTTCTCTTTTGGCCCTTTGACGATTACCGTCCGGCTATAGAGTAAACTCCCAAGATATTTTAGGAGTTGTTTAACAAATTCCACCCTTTGTGATAATAAATGTGTAATGTTAACTTTCTTTAACATTTCCCTCGAGAATTATTTTATTGCGTTTCTGAACTGCATTTACGTCGGCGATATAATTTAGAACCGAAAGTTTGACAAGAATATCGAAGGCCTTGAGAGAATCCTTTTCCTCCAATCGTCTTCTTCTTCGCTTCCTTCTTCTTTCCTGTCTTTTGCTCTTGATTAGGGAAAGGCTGACATTGCGAACTGATATTCAAATTAGATATCACATCCGTCGCTGAAGCCTTTCTTAATTACATTCAATGCCTTATGTTATGAAGCTAATAATTACGATGGCAAATCTAGTTTTGCGATGACAAAAATATACGCTTAATAATGTTGTATGAATGTGGAGAAAATCTTGAATTGCATAACATTATACATTTTGTGAAGACTAATTAGGATGCTAATTATAGTGACCGTTTGAATCCCAGCGTATCAAAGGTAAAAAAAAGAGAGAGAG
>NC_090749.1:2225688-2258188 GCF_036898095.1 Palaemon carinicauda
CCTTTGCGAAAAAAAAAAAAAAAAAAAAAAGGATAATTATTGTCCTTTGAATGATATTGCTCGGAAGGTGTTTCCCTTTTGTAAAGAGACAGGTTATAAGTACAACTAATTATTATCTTGAAATATATCTAAAGCAAAGAGTAAAAGAAGCGTTTCTTGGGAAAGTTTAAGTTAAAGGGAATGGGAATGGGATCCATCAGAAAGGAATTCAGGAAGGCAAAAGTTTTCTCTTTTCTATAGGTAAAAGAAAAGTCTCATGGAAGGACCAAGTTTGATGAGGAGGAAACTTATTTGTGAATGAATCGCTTCACAGAAAAAAAAAGAAGCATTTTTTTCCTTTCTACATAAACGAACCAGCCAGGGGTGACGGCCATGAAGGAAAAACGTGTTTGATCATCTCTAACTTTAATATGAATCTCTCTCTCTCTCTCTCTCTCTCTCTCTCTCTCTCTCTCTCTCTCTCTCTCTCTCTCTCTAAGAGCAGAGTCCAAGATTAGGCCACTGAATTTGGAGTTCTCCATATCCATAATATTGTTCTGCCCTATGCAAGTAATGGCGCCTTCCTGCAGCCAGGGATGATGCAGAAATATAGTCATCCCTTTTAATGAACTTCAGTCATTACTGCAACCAGTGCTTGACAAGAAAGCTTTTGGACATTTAGTTACCTTTATAATTATCTTGTTAAGATAGAGGAAATATTTTAGGACATAACTACATTTTACAAGAGGCCATGTCCTCGAATAACACGATGATGCAACATTGTTTCAATGAATATAATTCTTTTATGGTCTGCCATGGTTGACATTTTAAAGTTTTATACTTTTTCAGTAATAACAACAACAACAATTATTATGACGTTAACTCTGATAGTAACAAATAGTATGATTATAACAATAATGGCAGTAGTATTACTAATACATTTACTCTCTACCTAAGATGGTAAATTCGTTTTACCGGATTCTTAAATGAAATGGTTTTTAAAAGAAATAATCAAAGTTAATCTTTTCAGATATGATTGTAAAATTTTATATCTAATTTCCCCATTGCTGAGAAACTTTCCAAATTGGAAAGAGCACAAATGTGATTATCATAAGTTTCATCTGAGTTGGAGATAAAGAAGTTGAGTTGGGAGAGACACTTTTCGGAAAATATTTGAGACATTTTAAGACAAACGACAATAACAAAAAGTAATGAACACTTCTTTCACTGGTCTTGCATGAAAAGTACATACAGAGAGAGAGAGAGAGAGAGAGAGAGAGAGAGAGAGAGAGAGAGAGAGAGAGAGAGAGAGAGAGTCTATCCTGTCTTCTCATGGAGCAGCAAAGATATAGACAATAAAAGATGGGATTCTTAAAGGTTTGGTATTTCATAAATAAGTGATGTAACTTGAGTTATTCTTGTCATTATTATCCGTAGGTCTTCTCAGGTGAAGATACGAAACTTTTTTTCTTCCAAAACTCGTCTTTCAAACTTTCTCTAACAAAACTAAACTAACTTCGGCCAATTTCCGACCAGATCAGTAACGAGGAATTTTAGAAATTTGAGAAATTCTCAATATTTGCCAACACGACACTGGAATAAGTCTCAGGTGACTAACATTTGCTTCATTAGAAGAAAAACTTAGAGAGAGAGAGAGAGAGAGAGAGAGAGAGAGAGAGAGAGAGAGAGAGATTCACTTTCCATATTATTATTTCATATGATTCAGTTCAGGAAAGAAAGATCGATAATTTTCATTGCTTCTTAAAAATCCATTTTGGATACATTTAGCATATTTTTTTTTTCTCTCTCTCTCTCTCTCTCTCTCTCTCTCTCTCTCTCTCTCTCTCTCTCTCTCTCTCTCTCTCAACCAGGTTTTATTTAATATTTAATATCTGATTTACTCAAACATTCTCAAATGGAGATCTTGAACTTTATTTCAGTTTCATGTAACCTATGAGGATGATTACGACAGAATGGGAATTATTCTTTCGTGGAATCCCCCCCCCCCCTCTCTCTCTCTCTCTCTCTCTCTCTCTCTCTCTCTCTCTCTCTCTCTCTCTCTCACTCTCTCTTTTAATAAAAAAGTCGAAAAGAAATCCCTGCCTCTGGATCCTAGAGTGATGACAGGAGAAGGAAAACTCAATTTGAATGATTCCATTGAAAAGGGAAGAGATTCTCCGATGTCCATCGAAATTTTTAGAGCCATTGAGATAGCCCCCTTCAGTGGCGTTTCTATCCTATATGCAGATATCCAAATGGCTTCGAATGGCTGCAGAGATGTTCAGAAATGGTCTTTTAAAAGCGATCAATCAAGTGATTGGGATAAGAAAGTGACCAGGACGGAGGAAGTCTCTGGAGAAGGAGATGAGGAAGGGAGGAGCTGTTGGGGACACGAGATGAAGGAGAATCGATTCTTCACTATTTTTAGTGTATATCGTAAACAGATGTGTTGCAATGTGGGAGAGGGAGAGGGAGAGGGAGAGGGAGAGGGAGAGAGAGAGAGAGAGCAAGGAGGCAGACAATAAGTTATCCTCAACTAGAATATGTCCAACAGAGTCAAAATCAAATTGAATATCTCCAACTACAGTGAGGGTTCGAGTCCAATGTCAAGTTTTGTTCCAGAAAAACAAAGACTTCGGTGGTGAAAACAATTTTCGACTCATTATTTGAAATATAAATACACTTATAAATATGTCCGTGCATACACACTCATATATATACATACACATATATAAAGAGGGAAAGACAAATCTGAACCATATCTATTAAACCAATACTAAAGCCTTTTGTAATGCATCTGTTAACATCTTTCGCTCTTGGCGAAGAGATGAAGCAAAATCTTCCTTACATCTTGAATAGGTAGAATATTTCAACTTCCGACCAGATGATTCCTTCTTCACATCTGACCTCAGACAAAGATGTGAAAACACAACCAATCAACCAAGGAGCCATTTTGGTTCTTTATTGTCACATCAGAGACTGATGGGGCTGTGTAAGCTCACTAGGCTTGACCATCCTGCGGTTAAGGGGTTGGGGCTTGTAACCCCATCCCGAGAATTATTGTGCCCATCTTAAGACAAGGTGATAGATGATGTATGATAACTGTAAATGAAACTCCCACCAGACTACAGGATTTTGATGCGAGGGACAATGAGCCAAAAATTTTGCCGAAGGTTATGTAAAGTGCGTAAAACAATTTATATCTTTAATTTTACTCGAAATGAATTTAACAATAAATGACACTATTTTGAGTAGAAAAAGAATGTAGCATTCCTCCACAAATGTCAACCTAATCAGGTAATTTGTCTTTTATAGTATGCGTCAGTTTCATGAAATGTACATCGCTATAAATTCAGAACTTTTATAAAATTTGACGTTACAATTCCATGCAACCTTCGTTCCTTCTCAATCATCATTTCTAAATTTGTTCTGATGTAATTCAGAAAGGAATGAAGGAATGAAAGAATTCCTTCCATCACAAGACACAGAATCGCTATGGTCTCTCCAAAGAGCAATTCTTTTTTCTTCCACTCTACTTCTTCCACTCTACTTCTTTCATAAAGACTTCGATGGAATAAGGTATTTCATCCCTCGGGTGATTAGTGGTCAGACAATTGAACGGAAGGAAGTTATTAACCTATTTTTGTAAAACACAAGTTAAAGGAAAATATCATAGACTATCATAAGTTTTGCTTTGAAACAGAAAGAGCAGGAGACGTCGTCCTTAATAGCACATCAGGTAAGGAAAAGGCAAAAGATGAAATAGCTCTCTTTGTCGAAGGTTGTCCCTTTGAAGACTGCTGTTTGCGTTGGAGGCTCTCGAAGATGATCAATGTCAATATTAACATGAGATAGTAAAAGTAAGATCTAGGCGAAGCAATCAATATTTGTCCTAACAAAATGTACTGTGTCACTTCTCTGTTTTCTTTGCTCGGTCTGATTTTGTTCTCTATTTTTGGCTTTGCCAAACAAAAGAGTAGAGTTAGGAAAGTAGATATCTAGTAATCTTACCATTTACTCTAAAGACAATCCTACAGATATTATTGAAAATTTGTTATTTAGTCTTTTAAGCATTTACGTTAGAGGTCATAGTCGCAATTTATGTTGAGGAGTTAATGTTGTGAGGAGATTTTCTGTATGTATCCGGATGGAGAAATTGGTGTTGTGTCAGTTGGTTTCTTTGCAGACATCTAATGAAGGTGTGTGAGTGTGTGTACGTGTGACGAGATGGGGGGTGGGGGGTGGGGTTTATGTGTGTGTATCCTATTTATACCTCTTAGAATAAAGCGATTTTATTATCAAAATATTTCTGAAGATTAGAATTTGAAGAAGAAACAAAGTTTACTTCTTAAAAAAAAGCATATTTCTAAATCTTACAATACAGTTTATATACATTTCCTTAAAAGGGATATTTACAAATGAATCTTTTTCCAAAGAAAATCAGATAAATAATTAATACCACTGAGTGAATTAGTTATATATTGATTCTGTTTTATAGCTGAAATGAATGACCCATATTTGGTCCAACACAAAAGAGAAGTTGACTATAGAAAAAATTAGGTCGGTCACACTTAACATGATTGATCCCTCTTAGTATTGACTTCTAGAGTGTGATCCCCTGATGGCTAGCTGCACTGATAACAAGGAGTTTTACTAACATTTTCCTGAAAGGTAGAAAGGAGTTGTCTCTATGTTAGGCAGTTTATGCAGAAGTGCACTGGTTCTTTTAATGCTTTCACAAATGTCTTTAACAAAACAATATTTCTCCCCGCCTAATCTATGCATTCTATAAGAATGGACTATGAGAGAGAGAGAGAGAGAGAGAGAGAGAGAGAGAGAGAGAGAGAGAGTTTGTGAATATTTCCATTCAAAAGGTTGAGAGAGAGAGAGAGAGGGGGGGGGGGTTACTGCTATAGAGTGAAATTATTTCGTATAAGCTTAATCTGATACTTCGTGTGTGTTATTGTGGGACTGGTGGGGGGGGGGGGTGAGGATGTTATCAACCAATTTTCCGCTTACAGTCCTCCACGTAGACTCGAGTCTGAAGGAAATAGACATAAATGAACTGTTATGTGTTTACAAGCTCAACATTAATTTACTAAGAGACTCTTATTGATGAAGGAAATAAACAGAAACAACTGCTGATGACTAAATCCTTTTCATTGTGGGAAAGTGGGTGTTGCAGCCTCATTTTTTGTGCAGATAGAATACATTCATTTTTGTAAGTCTTTATTTATAAAGCAAAAGGACAGCTATGGAAACAGATAAAACGATTTTAATGAACTATAAAAAGATTATATACCAATATTTATGAAACAACTTCGTATAATATGAAAAAAAGAAAAAAAAAAGAATATGAGCATTTCCATTGTACAACAATTCCTACTCACTGTATGTTTAATAATTCCTTTGATTTGCAATGAAAATCAATCAAAGTTTGACACCATTTGTCAATTCGATGCCAACGACATTAATGATTTATACTCCCATAAGTTTAGGGTCCAAAGGCCGATCATGAATGGCAGAGGCAAGTGACAGTGGCATTGACTTGCTAGCATAACAATGACCTTGAGATTGACCATATATACATTATGATCAGTGTCCAAGTCCCCTCTTTAGCCAACCTGGGACCAGGGAGTGCTAGGCAATGGCTGCCCCAAATCCTTAGCTCATAAGGATGGTGAGATTGAGGACACTACAAGAAATTATATATAAAGTTGTTACTATGTACGATCGTGTGACACACGGTTTGCACAAGCGGGACTCAAACCCCAGTCTAGTGGATTGCCAGGCAGGGACGTTTTCAATAGACCACCATAACCCTAAGGAGAGAATAACATCTCTGGTACTGTAGTGTGTTGAAGCCACGAGATAATTGACAGCACTCTTTATCTATATATGCTTTTACATTCGTTTGGATAGGATCATTCGCGGATCGCAGAAGACTTCAGCAATTGGAGAATAGAAAATTTAAGCTAAAATTATCATAAATTTGGTGAAATAACTAAATAGAGACAACAATAAAGAAGTGAAAGTAAAAACAACAGTCCTGTATATATCAATAACAACTATTAGCAGCAACAAATAGAAATCTTCAGCGTCAATAGCATCTATTATTAAAGAACAAAATTTATTTGATTAAACTTAAAAATTTGATGTTACGTTCAAGGAAATAAAGAAAGTAACAAAACAGAAGGTCAATAATATAAAGGTATACGAACATAAATTTTACGAATGAAGCTGATCTTGATAATAGCTAAGGGAAGAACACTTCTTGGCCTTTAATTGTCTTCCCGAATCTTCTAGTGTACAGTGTCAATTGGAGTATCTCTTTCTGAATCCTCATCCGTAGAAGGAGAACCAAACAACGCAAACCAGGGGAGACTCTTTACATAGGCAATTGACATTAAGCTCTTGTTAATGAGCTCAATAACAATGACTCCAGCATTCTCAGTGACTGGGTAATTACTGCTCCTGCTTTAATGATAATGACACTGCGAGCAGAAAGGAAATCGAGAAGGCCATTCATTTTAAAGGATTCTCGTTTGAAATTAGTGTTAGTGTTAGCGTAATCAGGATTCCAAATACAATAGTTATCTATTCTATGAAACTTTTCTGAAGATGAAGACCTTTTTGTCTGGAGAATTTAATGATGATTTTCCGCTTATAATTAATATATCTGTGTATCTGAAATCATTTACTTTAAATGCCACTCTGTGTATGATGCAATTATAGAATACTGTAAAAGGTAGAACAAGCGTTAAACGTATATAGAAAATACATATGTAAATATATTAATGTATAGTTGCTTACATTAATAAAGGAAATTTTTTTTTCCTTTTTAGGATTTAGTTTTTATCTACTCTCCAAATACAATATTCTAGTTTTATGATCTATTGTTACTGCCACTACTCATGTGAGGGTGAATTGTGAAAAAATAATATAAGATTTTTTTTTTTGTGTTATGAGAAAATACTTCCTTTTACATAGATTATAATTCTGATAGTTCATCGTTAAAGGTCATCACATTCCAACGTGGAAAAGTGTAACAACATTCAGAAATCTGAAGAACATTCAAATATGGCATTACTGGATTTAAACAAGATTCCGCTTTTGAAAAGTCAAGTTAAAACATTGCTGGTAATATCAGAAATAATCTGCATGCTCATAGAATACTTCCTCATCATAATCATTATGAAAAATTATCATTATTCTTCAATATAATCTAATTGAGTAATCCAATTGCATGTAATATTGTTTTTGCTGATAGATATGATTTTGCCCATTAAATGCACGTTATATATAATGCAATTCAATGTAATCGGTATAAAATTAGTAATAAGGTATTCGGATTATAGTCAGTATTTGATTTGCCTTAATTTTCAGTAAAAACCAGTTTCCAACACCATCTGTTGTCAGCCAAGAGAAACAGCTATTCATTTCTAATCTGCAGGGGAGGAAGGTTCTTAGATAAGAGCAATTTTTGTCATATACACTTAAGTTATTGTTGTATATAAAGTTTACTATTTTTAATTATATTTTATTTATTATAACGTTTTCACTTACAGATAAATTATGTCAGAAGTGATAGAGTTAATGGCTTTTAAAGACTGAGAGACTTTCGTTTTCCCCCGAGCCAATAATGGATTCGCCAATTATAGACGACATGAATACTAAAACTACCAACAAAAACAAGGATATAAGGTCATAAAGAGAACAATAAACAGCCTTTATGATCTTGTATCCCGACAAATAAAATACGCATTAAACTATAATATAAAGCGATTGTTGCTAACAAGACTTAATTCATCATATTTTTTGTGATTGAGAGTCTTCTGAGGCTTCATAAGTTTCGTAGGTTTTCCTGACTGGTGGATGGCCACTAGAGAAGTCCGGTGGTGTGATGACGTCACAAGCAAAGAACGCAAAAGATGAAATAGAAATTGCAAACACATTCTATTTTAAGTGTTTCTATTGTTTCAGTGCATATCAGTAGTTGAGTGTGTCCATTTGTTCAAATACAGCAGGGGTCGGCAACCTACGGCACACGTGCCAGACTTGGCACGTGGGGTGCTTGTCTATGGCACGCCGTTTGATTCGAAGGAGAAGTGAAAAACTCTAAAAAATACTGTGTGTGGAGAGAGAGAGAGAGAGAGAGAGAGAGAGAGAGAGAGAGAGAGAGAGAGAGAGGGGGAGAGAGAGAGAGAGAGAGAGAGAGAGAGAGAGAGAGAGAGAGAGATGAGAGAGAGAGAGAGAGAGAGAGATGTGTATTGTGTATCATTACTTATATATTTATGGTTTATTTACATTATAATTTGAATATCATATCTATCTATCTTTATATCTATCAATTACTCTATGTATCTAATGTAACTCAGCAGCAAACGGTTGCTTTAACAAGTACACCTGTGTTCAGTGTGGCCCTGGAAGAAAGAATGGATTTCTATGGTTTTCCCCACATCACTGTTTAGCCAAGTATAGTCTTAAATCTATGTATGGCACCACCAAGGGAGAATACATACTGATGGCATTCACTGACCATTTTGAGAACTGATTGGTAGTCAGGAAAGATTTTTGGAAATTACATCAGATGGTGGTTCTACTATGGTAGGTAAAAACAAGGGTTGTATTAAGATAGTTGGTGATAAAATTATGGACCTCATCATGAAATTGCACTGCATAGTTCATCAAGAAAATTTGTGGCAAGATCTCAAGCTCTGATCTCAACAAGGTGATGACTACTGTTACAAAAGTAGTAATTATTTTGTTGCACATTCTTCTTTTTACGCACAGGTAGTTTCGAGCTGTCCTTGAAGAGGTTGACAGTGTTTACAAAGATATACTCTTACACTGCAGTGTTTGGTGGTTACGCTATTGGAAAGTACTTGGGAGATTTGTGGGATGTTTTAATGAAATAGAAATGTTCTTCAGAAAAAAGGCCAAGACTCTCCTGATCTGGAGGACAGAGATTGGATTGTAGAACTTATGTTTCTCTCAGACATCACTATACATCTAAATGACCTCAAGGTGCAGGAAAACAGTGATAGATTTGTATGATATTTGGAAGACATTTATTGCAAAGCTTGCAGTTTACTCAACGGATATCAAAATTGATTCTTTCTTATTTAAAAAACTTGAACTCATCTGCAATTCATCGTGTCAACAATACTGACCTTCAGCTGTACATGCTATAAACTGAAGTGAGTTCTTAATCAGATTTGAAGATAGTCCACGCAGGATCCAGTGTTTTCATTCTTAATCAGACCAGACACCTATAGATTAAACTTGAATGCGACTCTCTTTAAGTGGATGGAACTGAGGAGTTGGAAATGCAGTTAATTGACATTCAGGCCTGATCATTGTGGTCAGCTAGCTTTAAAGATCTTAGAGAAATATTGAAAACTAGTAAAAATGATACTGCAGCCTCCATTCAAGGTCTTGGGCATCACTGCCTGATAAATTCAATTGCATGAAGAATGTAGCTTTTGCACTGCCATCAGCCTATGGATCCCCATATCACGTGAGCAGAAATTTTCACACATGGATCATATCCTCAGCCCCCATCGCAGACGGCTTACAACCGATAACTCTGAGGGTTGTGTGACACTCAAGGTGTCCAAATATTTGACTGAAATTTCAGTTTTGGCCTTTGGGAATTAAAGGTAAGGATGGCATTGATATGATGAACTATGAACTTTAAATGTAAGATATTTTTGTTACAAAGAATACCAGATGCAACAGATTACATTTATATCATGCATGTCCAGGAAAATATATTATAATCAAAATGGTCACTACATACTGCATAATTATAATTTCAATTTTCCTATATAGTGCTAAATATACCAACTGGCACGCAAGGTAATAAAAAAATGTCATTGATTAACAACTAGCACAGTGTGTTCAAAAGGATGCCGACCCCTGAAATACAGGATGAAGAAAATTATATTTCATTCTTTGAAAAAGGAAATAACACCGGTCAGGTGGTGTTCAGTATCTGACAATTTCTACCAATTTGAACAGCGTCGTACAACGTTACTACGTATCATTTAAACCTTTTCCTTTTCTCTCATTGTCATTGTCTTTCATCTTCTATGTGTCCCTTGGAAAGCTGACATGCAGAGTTTCCCAGTTATTCTAAGGAGACGCATTTGCTCTCTTTTGGAAAAGTAAAGGAATCAAAAAGGGTAGGGAAAAGGGGGGAAATGAGGATAAGCATCAGCGATGAACTCTTGAGAGATAGAGAAAAAGAATAAGCAATCTATAAAGAGAGACCTTGATTAATACCATTCTAACAATAATGATAAACACTTTTATAAAAAAGCCATTTAAACTTTACGTTTCATTTTGCATATTCTGAATAAAAAGTGACTTCCCCCTTAAGTCATTATCTTGTTCCATTAAACAAAGAAACGCGAATCAGTAAAAGAGAAACGAAAATTACCTTTAAAATCATCAATTACTTTTCTCTTTCGGGGATTTTTTTTTAATCTCTAGTAGATTTCAATTTCGTTTATAAATCAATTATACATGTATTAATATATCCTTCGTTACACTCACTAATTTTGTTCGATAACAATTTTCTTATACTTTAATATTATGAAGAACTTCTAACTACCTTATTCGGAGGGCGATAATATAAAAAAAAAAGAGTAGCATAACCTTCAGTTTAGGAAGATGTTTGTCAGGAGATAGAATGGAAAGGCAGAGATAAGGATTGTGAAGAAAGGACAATCAACATCGACATAAGACAACTAGGCTTCAATCTCAGGTCTTTTGAAAAAGTCTGAAACATAAAGACTCCAGATTTCATAAGACTTTTACTTGCTGATATAGATGAAACACCTTGAGATCTGGAATGATGTGAAACTTTGATGCATCAATAAGATTCATGATACAGATAATAGACCTTAAAGGTTTAAAGATTTAAAGGCCACTCATGAATGACAAAGGCAAGGGACAGTGACATTGCCCTAACAAGCCCCCCTCCCCCCCCCCTTCTCTCTCTCTCTCTCTCTCTCTCTCTCTCTCTCTCTCTCTCTCTCTCTCAACTCAAAGGTTCAGTTAACCACAAGAAACTGTTCTCCTCCTCGGGACGTACATTTTGAAAACCTAGATATCCTCCTATCGACCTTCAGAAACTATGTATTGGATATCACATTTAGATTATAATTGTGTAATAAGAAAAATGCGGCTGAAATCTAACCCCATAATTATGTTGAATAACATATGATTGATACAAGAATTTACTACAATCGAAATACTCTCATAAATTGTAATGAACTGTTGTAATCATGCAAAGGCCACACAAAGAAGTCTCCATCTTCAGATTAACAAGATAAATTGTACTCAAAATTGCTTTATTGTAGGCCCCGATAAAAGTGATTTGCTTTTAAAAGCTTGAGAATTGCTGTGTAACGTATACTGCATGGTAAGAGATATTAGATTTAGTCCAAAAAAAAAAAAAAAAAGAAAAAAATAATAATTTCCCATCCAAACAAAATAACTTAGAACCGAAATCTCATCAAATAATCCTCAACGAATCTCTGAAGAGCAATTGGCCGTTAAATACTGTGCAACTGATATATTGAGTCTGAAAGGAATTCTAGTCAAGTAAGTCAGAGGTGGCGTTGGATTTTTATATCTTTTGTTAACTGGAAGCTTTTCCTTATTGCATTCCAAATGAGCTTTTTTTCAGGATATCAAAATCCAGTGTGCCTTTGAAGCAAAGAATATTGGCTTTTTCGATGACCTTTGTTTCTCTCCTTACTAGTTATTGAAAAGATAATCAGGATCTGAATAAGGAGAGAACCACATGATTGCAGCCCGAGAATAGTTGATTTATTTTCTAATATTCCCAAAAATTCGACAAAAAGTTTCATCTTAAATTGTTGAACGGTGTTGAAGTTGTCTCTGCTCTAATAACTATAATTGTTATAAGTATGAAAGTATGCAAAATAAACTTATATATATTTTCACTTTAGAAATCTGGTCATTTTCACATTGTTTCATTCTTTCCTTTATCATTCCTCAACTGCAATCGTGCAAAGTGTGTACTCTTATAGAATGACGTTTGACAATCGTTGTGACTCATTACCGCTGACACTAGATTCCTAAGGTCTGCGCATGATCATACTCATGTAAAGAAGCCGTTTGAAATTTCTCACACGGTATTTGTACTACTTTTCAGAAAATGACAGAATCTCATCCACTTACAATTTATTAGCGATTTATGAAATATTATCAAATATTCCGAATAATGGGTAAAAAAGTTACAATTTATAACCAATTATAAATTGGCCAGTTTTATTGATGTTCGTTTTTCAATATTTTCTTCTGGGTATCTAAAATATTATTGATAAACAAAGGTTATTTTTCAACATGCAACGATCTATTTCATCCTAAGTGAATACAAATCTTATTTGACCCTTTTTGGACAGCTTGATCAAAGTAATCTGTTTTGTGTTTATTGAATCAACCACTGAAAAGAAGAAAATTTGAATATGCAGACATGTTAATAAGACAAAGCCTGCTTCCCTCAGTCAATCGTGTTTTGGGGTGATTGCAAGGTCCAACAGAGAGAGAGAGAGAGAGAGAGAGAGAGAGAGAGAGAGAGAGAGAGAGAGAGAGAGAGAGAGAGAGAGAGCAACAATGTATGTGATACCCTGATCAAGACAGTGTTATAAGATGGTACAGTAATGTTAATTATCTTATTCCAAGGAAACAATTTTCTTTAGAAATACCGTTCGTTGATGATCGATTATGCTGTTTCATACGCCAAACTGCTCTTCATTACTTGCTTATAACTCTCCTTGTATTTGATGATGAATATTGAACGAATTTAAGAAAAGAATTAGAGATTATCTTGAAATGTGTTTCACTATGAAGATTCTGGTCGATGACATGTGGGATAGGAAGTAATCTTCCTTTTATAGATGACTCAAATTCTATCTTAGTAAGCAAAATGATAGTAAACGTATTCCTAAATCTCACAGATACAACAAACAGACTTTTCCAGTTCCAAGAATAATTCCAATTATTCCAAGTATTACTATAGTGATGTACGAATACATGTAATATTACTGCCACAAGTTTATCCAATTCTTATCGTTGCACTTTTAACTACTGAAAATAGAACTCTTCTGTTATGAAATGGAAACACAATAGAAGTATTGGTCGGAATCACTTTCTCTTTTACTTTCATTCATTTTACTTTTTTTGTTTCATATATCTTATGGTTTTGATACATTCGCCAACACCGTTTTTAACTGTTCATTCTTTGTGACTGCCATTTCTTTTTTTCTTTTATCCAACATCAAACTTTTCTTCATATTACTAAATCCCTTTACAAATGCAAAGTTTGACACAAATATTTTCTTCGTGTAAGTAATGAAGAAAGTAAGAGAATGTTAAGAACTTTGGTTTCATATTCTGTAGGTTGTTAGATGAAGTTTGAGTTGGTAAAAATCTTGGTAATACAATAATCTATTGGTAGCATCAAAACCTCTGTCTGTCTGCTTCGCTCACTTTGATAACATACTAGATACAACACGAGTTCAAGAAGGAAGCCTCAAATAGCTTCAGTGTCGTAAATCAGGGTCAAGGATGACCTTAGATGACCCTTGGTGAGATCTTACTCTGGAGAGTGAGATTTACAACATTATAATGTCTTGGAGTAAAAAGGATTAAGGGCTTTTAGGGATCCATTTTGAAACCTGTAAAGAAGTAATGTTGCTACCTGACTCTCTCTCTCTCTCTCTCTCTCTCTCTCTCTCTCTCTCTCTCTCTCTCTCTCTCTCTCCTTACCCATTTCTTTCTTTCTCACATACCCTCATATTTCGTCTTTCACTCTCTTCAAATTATAATATCCTTAACAAATAAATATTCTCTCTCTCTCTCTCTCTCTCTCTCTCTCTCTCTCTCTCTCTCTCTCTCTCTCTCTCTCTCTCTCTCACTCTCTCTCTCGTAGGGATGCAGAGAGGGGCACTAGTGTTTCCATACAACATCTTGATAACTTTCTGCAGAGCCTTCACAGTACCGGTGACGTGGACTCATGATGCGTAGGCATAATGTCGTAAGTGCTAGGCTATATCCTCCTTTGTGGCAGGTTGGACAGACACCAGATATACCACACTACACCTCATGTCAACTGTGTAACCTAGCTAATTAACCTTGAACACTACTGCCTTCATTGCTCCACTGTCAGGAATCTGTTACCTCAAGAACAAAATTTACTCTAAACCTGTCAATATTAACTCAAATATGACCACTTAGACGTAATTCTGACTCGTCATCCACACTTTGGTGACTGCTAAACTGGCTGTTGCAGTTGTTGTGATAATGGAATACGATCTCATATATGTTATTTTTGTAACTGATATACAGATGATTCAATGCTGTAATTTTTCTTTTTTTTTCTGTTGATTTCTAGTGTGCTGTATGTAACTGCTAATATGTAACTTTGTTTGACGTCTTTGGGCGTAATAAATTTATTAAATAATCTCTTATGAAAGTCGTCTAAATTCCAACTCACTAAAGCTAGGGATCATTACTGTGAGGTAATTAACTTAATCCTTTCCAAGTCCTCAAAATGATAACGGATTAGTTTTTGAACTTCAGAGTAAGTTACTTATTTCTTTTTCAGTTTAAGTCACTAAAAGATTTACTCCAAAGTTCAGGAGGAATTAGACTTTAGTTAAAGGGTATGCAATATAGGCTGCTTGCGGCATACAACAGAGCCTTTTTCTTTCTTGATATGCTTTTGTCATTTCAAGAAATGTTTGATAAATGACCTACTTGTATATTTGTATACAGGAACTTGCAGAGAGAGAGAGAGAGAGAGAGAGAGAGAGAGAGAGAGAGAGAGAGAGAGAGAGAGAGAGAGAACCCCTGATTTTAGAAACTCCTGGTCTCCCCTCGTGTTACTGTGCTTTAAACAAAATCTCCTTAAAAGGTTTAATGACATCTTTGCAACTCCTGGGATTAAAAAGAAGTAAACAAAAAAAAAAAAAAAAATTAAGCGAAGAAGCAGTTACACCTCCTGACGTCATTTCTTGTCTCTTTCGTTAATGAAGGTTCTTTGAATTAATGGTGTAGTGCTGAAGAGGATGAAAATACGGAGAGGGCAAATGATATAGAGAATTATCACAGATATTTGTAAGGTGGAGCAGTGGAAATCTCATAGAAAGACTCTTGAAGTTGGGCGCAGAACTAGACCACGAAATCTAAGTTGGCTTTCGTCTCTTTAATACCTGTTGGTACTATACGTTATTGTGTTTTTTTTCTTTTTGGTGTTAAGGTAATTCTGTTGAAATACTTGACCAATATTTTAAGAATTAAGAAATAAATGATTTAGTAAACTATAAAAACACTACAGCGATGACCAGAAAACCTTAAGACATAGGCTCTAATATTCATCAGAATTTCCTATATTGCCATTCTTTGTTGTTGATATTACCTGGAGGTGCAACATGATTGTCCCTCGGTGTGACTTGTCTCTTCCCTTTAGAATCAGTGCTTCGGGAAGAAGTGGGAAAATGGTTCTGAATCATTTGTTGGAGGAGATCTCTTTATCGGAAGTGGGTTGGCCAGGGCACCAACCACCCGTTGAGATACGGCTAGAGAGTTATGGGGTACTTTAACTGGCCAGACAGTACTACATTGGATCTTTCTCTCTGGTTACGGTTTCCTTTCCCTTTGCCTACACACACTCCGAATAGTCTGGCCTATTCTTTACATATTCTCCTCTGTCCTCATACAACTGGCAACACCAAACAATTCTTCTTCACCCAAGGGGTTAACTACTGCACAGTAATTGTTCAGTGGCATCCTTCCCCTTTCCTCTTGGTTAGGGTAGAAGAGACTCTTGAGCTATGTTAAGCAGCTCTTCTAGGAGAAGGACACTCCAAAATCAAACCCTTTTTCTTTTGTCTTTGTTAGTGCCATAGCTTCTGTGCCATTGTACCAACCATGTGTCACACGATCGTACATAGTAACGACATTTCATTTTTTGTGTGTAATATGCTTGTATCTTAATCAAGAAATCTAGATCATCTTTTGTTTCTTTGGTATCGTTTGATATTGTACATTATTCTGTTCCCTTTTGGTGTTCAGGTGCTTTTGTTTAAACATGGAATAATAGCATAAGTATAAATACATAACAACAATGAACAATAAACTTTAGAAAATTAGCTCCAAGATTCATACACATTTCTTTTGTTGTAATTCTCTGTGTGTTGATATTGCTTGCCAGTGCAACATGAATATCCCTTGGAAGGTCTTGTCTTTTCCCTTCATAGTAAGTCCTTCTGAATCTTTTATTGGGAGAGATATTCTCCGAAGGCAATTTAGCCGATTTGCAAGAGGGAAGAAGGTTGACCACCTCCACAGTCTCTCTCTCTCTCTCTCTCTCTCTCTCTCTCTCTCTCTCTCTCTCTCTCTGTATATATATATATATATATATATATATATATATATATATATATATATATATATATATATATATATATACATATATATATATATATATATATATATATATATATATATATATATATATATATATATATATATATATATATGTATATATATATATATATATATATATATATATATATATATATATATATATATATACACACACACATATATATATATATATATATATATATATATATATATATATATATATATATATATGTATATATATATATATATATATATATATATATGAATATATATATATATATATATATATATATATATATATATATATATATATATATACATACTGTATATATGTATATATATACATGTATATATATAAATATATTTTTGGGCTCAAGCCATGTCGTCCTGATGGAAGTTCCTATTGGGTAGCTTCCTAGGGTATATTACAACTACAGCGATATTCCCAGAGAATTTACCTTAAGGTACCAGGATTCTAACTCCTGGAGCGAATATCCCTCTTGAAAGGGATATCGCGACATATCAGAGGACGTATTCTTGACACGCCACATGGCAATCTGCACCCCGAACAGAGATTACGTATCGCAGGGGTCAATTGGCAAGAAACGAAATCGGGAAAGAAAAAGGGGGAGCCTCTCCCAAGGCTCCCTATCTCCCGTTTCGTAAGCGTGCCTGGCGCCAATCCTGGCGCCATCTGCATTCCTTTTTGCATAGCTTAACAACTCGGTGTTTTTTCCTGTGTTTCTCGCAAATCTTGGATTTATTCGACTTTTCATGGCTTTTCCAACTTCGTCGGCCTCTGATAAGTTGAGTACCATGTCTTTTATGTATAAAAGTAGGCTCTTGGTAATTTTTTAAGTGATTAATAGGTTTAATCTTTGTTACAAGAGCCGTAGCCTACCGGAGGCGTCATGGACGCTGTCGCTCGCTAGGTATAAGTTTAGTTAGTCAGAGCGACATTCCCGGTTGTTTTGCTTTAATAAATTTTAGCTATTTAGCGTTACATAGGATGTAGCCTAGTCGTTTGGTCCTAGTACTTCAGGCATGATTTTGGTTTTTCCGAGTGTATTAAAATTTTATTGAAGCTTTAGGCTGCTTTTTATACATTTAAGATTATGTTGAATATTTCCAAGATAGTATACGAGTGAGTTTCGGTGATTTAGGTTATCGATTCTCTTGGTGCCTAGGCTAAGTTGCTTATGGAGCCTTAGTATACTTTCTCATACTCCCCGGTTGCTTTCTTTTCTTCGGAGAAGGTATGCAATCCCTTTCCCTCTGTTTAAGCCTTGGGCTTATCCCTAAGTGGTTTATCTGAATTAACTTTCGATAAAACTATACTGGGGTGTTACTGTACCTTCCTGTTCCAGTAAGTCTGGTTTCAAAGAGGGACAGAACAACAGAGTTTTTAGTCTGAGTCTGTGTTTGTCTGGCTTGGGGTAGAGTCTCCCTCGCTGGCCTGACACAGACATAGGAGGCTTAGCCTCCTTAGGTCACTACCGAAGGTTTCTGTACGAGATGATTCCTTCTTTTGTGATCTACCAGACTAGTCCTTGTTGCTGTTCTCGGGGGAGGATAAGATTCTTTCCCTGGGATTAGCAACACCTTCCTTGCTTTGGTTCTCTAGGAGCTGGCAAGTATTGCTGGCCTCCCCCCTTGGATCTCCCTTAGGCTAAGATGAGTTTCTTGGCTGCGGGTGATCCGTCACTAAAGCAAGGTTGGTAGGACCCTCTTTTGTCCCTTCCCCCTCTATCTCCGTAATGGCCTAGCCATTACAGTACTGTACGTCATTCTACATCTGGACCTAGAATAGGTTAGGATGTGGAATTGACTCAGTCCCTTGCCAAGGGTCTTCTGCTTTGAGTGCTGCCCGGACCTCCCTTGGTCCCTCATCCATGCCTGCCTGCAGAGCCAGACGGCATTGGTCAGGACGCCTGAATTAGATTCTCCCCTTCCTTATATGCACTCTTTCGGATTGCCGGGCTTGGAGGTAGTGTACACTCTTATCCCGGTATCCATTCTGTTATTCTTCTAGTGCTGTACCCGACCTGGCTGCCGGCCTCATAGGCCGGCAGCCGGGCAGTCGTAGTCCTCTGGTTCTTTTGCTGCCGGCTGGCATCGGTCATGTACCTTTGCCGGCCGGCTAAGGTCAGCCCTTGTCTGCCGGTCGCCAAGAGTGTGGCCGGCAGCCAGGTACTACTTTGTGTAGTTGCCGGCCGGCAGTCATTGCCGGCCGACATTGGCTGTTGCCGGCCGGCAGTTACTGCCGGCCGGCACATGCATTTGAACCAGCGTTCTGCCGCCTTATAGCTGTTAAGTGGTATACTTTAAAGCTAGTTTTGGTGTGTGCCGGCCGGCAAGTGCTGGCCGGCACATAACCTCCTATTCTGTACCAGTATTCTTCAGTATAACATATACTGTAAGAAGAAATCTATAGTATAGGTTTTGGCACAGCACTGTGTGTTCTAACACTTTTGTGTTTTCCTGCACAGCCCTTTACTGTTGCCCTACAGATAAGAAAGTGAGTTCTTTCTTGTCTATTATCCAGGATTTTAAAATCATTGCTTAGGTGTGAGCTCCACCTGTATCCTCTGGAAACTTTGCATCGGTTATTCTAGAAGATATTAACCATTCGATTTTATTATCTGGAAGACTGCAACAATTGGTTGTGAGGGAAACACAAGTGTGTGTCTTTCCTTTCTGAATTGTTATGCTATACTATGCATATCCAGTGATACATAGTTCACTTGATACTCATGGAAATTTCTTTTCTTTACAGGAGGACCCTCCAAAGTGCGGAAGTGTTTTCTGCAACGTCCGTAGCAAGAACCTCTGCGGACATGAGTTTTGTAGGAGACACGCAGCATGCGCTGTCTCCAAGGGTGATCTCCGGTATTGGAACCCTCAGGTATGTACTGTGTGTACTAGCCTGATTACTGAGGCCTTTGATTCCCCTAGGACGGCGGAATCAAGGGATATAGCAAGGGAGAAGCTTCGTACCTGGGTAAGGGGCTTCCAGAAGAACACCTCTGGACCTTATCTTCCAAGTGAGAAGATGAGGGCGTATCTTTTCCCTAAGGCATCAGCTGATGCAGTGATTCCCCAGCCTCAAGAGGAGATCCCCCAAGTTCAGATCCAGGTGGATGCTGAAGTCGCGGTCGCTATGCAAGACATCCAGTTAGATGACAGGATGTGTGACGTGGACGAACGTCTGGAGGAAGACCTCCTGGCAGAAGCCCAGGATGAAGTTCAAGCCCCAGACGTTGTAGAGGAAGAGGTCGACGAGGTGTCGGCTACTCCGGTTCAAATCCCGGAGCCTATTCCCTCAACATCGGCCGGTCTCCTAGTAGAGCTGGGACAGGCCCTCTCCTCCATTGTTGGAATGATCCAACAAATGCAGAAGGAGAATCAGGAGAAGGCGGCTGCAATGGAACTGCGGATGCAGAGCCTTGCAGAATCACATGGGCCCCGAAAAAGGCTCAATGTGAAAGACCTTCCCGTGTGCTCAGATGCTAACCCATGGAGGTATGCTGAGCACATGCCGATGACGACTGGAAAGATCGTCATCTCGGATAAGTTGGGCTCAGTTCCCCTAGAGGAGGTGGAATTCTGGCCCAGCAAGGCATCATATCCAGACTGTTATGTCCGGCTGAGGAGGGAACCAGCTTCAAAGGAGGAGACAGAGCCGAAGGAGGTCATAGTGATGGACCATGCTAAGGCTCAAGCTCTGCTTTCATCCTCGTTGAAAGAGAGGGGCTTCTCTAACTCAAAAGTAGCTGCATTGAGCAAGAAGCTCCCTTCCTTTGTGTCCTCTCCTGCTAGAGCCTTTCCCTTTTTACAGAAAGGGTTTGCGGCTGTACTAAAAGCAGTCGAGGCCGGCAAGCCTTGCCCCTCCCTGGAGGAGTGTAAACCCTTGTCGCTGGCCCTGCCTATGGACCACAAAGACTGGAAGGACGTCCATCTTACGTTCTCAGTTGGGAAGTTGGAGGCTGATATTGCCGGACGTCAGTTCGGCGAGGACCTCCATAAGCTGTCTGACTCTCTCTTGCGGAGAGAGTTCGAGACAAAAGAAAGACTGGCTGCCTCATTGTCTCTTCAGACTACTCCTGAGACGATGGCAAGTGACCCCAAGGTCCATGAAATGTTCATGGTGGTGGCCAAGACTCATCTGGCCACAGTGACGAAGGACCTTTATGGCTTCGTCAAGGCGAGGAGAGCTTGTAGGGAGTTCGTGTTCACCTCGGCTACGGTGAGGCAAGAGCCAAGGAAACTAATCTCCTCCAACATTTGGGGCAAAGACCTTTTCCCTACCGATTTGGTCAAAGAAGTTGTTGATAAGGCCGCCTTGGAGAATAGAAACCTTCTCCACAAGTGGGGCCTGGCTATCAAAAGAAAGTCTTCCCCGGATGAGGGTCCTCAACCAAAGAGGAAGACTATGAGGACTAGGCTACCGTCTCGGCCAGCCAAGCCTTTTAGACAGCAACAGCAACTGCAATTGCCATTGCCTCCAGTGCCCCAGATCGTGGCACAAACCCCGACCACTTTTCAGTGGGTACCCCAGGCTGTGTCGACACAGTCCACGGCATTCACCCCATCGTTCGAAGGGCAGTCTACTTCCTTTCGAGCAAAGCCTAGAGGAGCAGCCAGAGGCTCGTCTAGGCGCCCCTCAAGGGGAAGGGGATTCAGGGGTGGTCGTGGGCAGGGAGGCAAGACCTTAGGACGGCAGTCCAAGTGAGATGATACCGGTAGGAGGGAGACTTCTGAAATTTCGGGATCGGTGGACCTTCGATCCCTGGGCCCACAGCCTACTCAAGAATGGACTGGGCTGGAGCTGGTACAGCACTCCACCCCCGTGCCTTCGGTTTTTCCAACACTCCACCCCCGTTCTGGAGGAGTACGTTCAAGAACTGTTGGAGAAAAATGTGATCCAAAAGGTGAAGTCCATCAAATTCCAAGGGAGGCTGTTTTGTGTTCCCAAGAAAGACTCGGAAAAGCTCAGAGTCATTCTGGACTTGTCGCCACTCAACAAGTTCATAGGGAATTGCAAATTCAAGATGCTAATACTGCAACACATAAGGACCTTACTGCCCAAGAGGGCATATTCCGTCTCTATAGACTTGTCAGACGCCAATTGGCACATTCCAATCAACCGTCGACTCTCCCCCTACCTAGGGTTCAGGCTACAACGAAGACTATACGCCTTCAGAGCCATGCTATTCGGGCTAAACATAGCCCCAAGGATTTTTACGAAGCTTGCGAGCGTAGCTCTCAAACAATTACGCCTAAAGGGAATTCAGGTAGTAGCCTACCTGGACGACTGGTTGGTGTCGGCAGCATCCGAGACAGAATGCTTGCAAGCTTCCAGTCAAGTGATCCAGTTCCTAGAGTACCTAGGCTTCAAGATCAACAGAAAAAAGTCTCGACTTTCTCCATCTCAAAAGTTCCAGTGGCTGGGAATCCACTGGGACCTTTTGTCACACCGTTTCTCCATCCCGGCGAAGAAAAGGAAGGAGATAGCGGGTTCTGTCAAGAGACTTCTAGATTCCGAAAGGATATCAAGACGCGAACAGGAGAGGGTACTGGGCTCTCTCAGGTTTGCTTCGGTGACAGACCCAGTGCTAAGAGCACAGCTAAAGTATGCAACCGGAGTTTGGAGAAGTTATGCATCAAACGCGCGAAGAGATCTGAGAAGACGAGTTCCGCTTCGGCTACGTAATCTTCTCAGGCCTTGGTCCCAAGCCAGACATCTAAAGAAGTCGGTTCTTCTTCAGCCACCTCCCCCGTCGGTGACGATTCACTCAGACGCCTCGAAGGAGGGATGGGGAGGTCACTCTCATTGGGAAAAAGTCCAGGGGACTTGGTCCAAGCTATTCAAGACCTTTCACATAAACTTTCTAGAAGCTATGGCAGTGCTCCTTACCTTAAAGAAAGTCTCCCCGCATCACTCGATCCACATAAGGTTGGTGATGGACAGCGAGGTAGTTGTGAGATGCTTGAATCGACAAGGATCGAGGTCACCACCTCTCAACCAGGTGATGTTGGCCATCTTCCAATTGGCGGAAAAGAAGAAGTGGTACCTGTCAGCAGTTCACCTTCAAGGAATCCGCAATGTGACAGCGGACTCTCTATCCAGGTTCACACCGATAGAGTCGGAATGGTCCTTAGACGCAGGATCATTCTCCTTCATTCTGAATCAAGTCCCAGAACTGCAGATAGACCTCTTTGCGACGAAAGACAACAAGAAGTTGCCCCTGTACGTGTCCCCGTACGAGGACCCCTTAGCGGAAGCAGTGGACGCGATGTCCCTCGACTGGAACAGATGGTCCAGGATTTATCTGTTCCCTCCTCACAACCTTCTGTTGAGGGTCCTCAACAAACTGAGATCCTTCAAGGGGGTAGCGGTAATAATAGCCCACAAGTGGCCGAACAGCGTGTGGTTCCCCCTGGCATTGGAACTACAGCTGAAGTTTGTACCGCTACCAGATCCAGTTCTGACCCAGCGAGTCCAGAAGTCGACTGTCTGCGCTTCATTACAGAAAACCCGGACCCTGCAGCTCATGATTTTCTCTCCCTAGCGGTGAGAAAGCGTTTCGGGATTTCGAAAGCCAGCATAGACTTCCTAGAGGAATATAAGTGCAAATCTACTAGAAGGCAATATGAGTCATCTTGGAGAAAATGGGTGGCCTTTGTCAAGGTGAAGAATCCGCAGGAGATCTCGACAGACTTCTGCTTATCTTTCTTCATCTACCTCCATGGTCAAGGATTGGCAGCTAACACGATTTCAGCGTGTAAGTCTGCTTTGACAAGACCCATTCTATATGCCTTCTAGGTCGACCTAGGTAACGAGATCTTTAATAAAGTTCCGAAAGCCTGCGCTAGGCTCTGACCTTCAGCACCTCCAAAGCCCATTTCATGGTCTTTAGACAAAGTTCTTCATTTCGCTTCTCTGTTGAGCAATGAAGAGTGTGCGTTAAAGGATTTGACACAGAAAGTTATTTTCCTATTTGCACTCGCGTCCGGGGCCAGGGTTAGTGAGATTGTAGCCCTCTCGAGAGAGGCAGGTCGTGTTCAGTTCCTGGATGGGGGAGAACTGAACCTGTTTCCGGATCCTACGTTTCTCGCCAAGAATGAGTTACCCACCAACAGGTGGGGTCTCTGGAGAATCTGCCCTCTGAAAGAGGATGCATCTCTATGTCCAGTAGAATGCCTAAAGGTTTATCTTCATAGAACTTCAGACTTCAAGGGTAGTCAACTATTCAGGGGAGAAACATCAGGCTCAAATTTATCTCTGAATCAACTCAGAGCGAAAATCACATATTTTATTCGCAGAGCGGATCCTGACAGTACACCCGCAGGTCACGATCCGAGGAAAGTTGCCTTATCCTTAAATTTCTTTAATTGTATGGATTTTGAACATCTTCGTTCATACACTGGCTGGAAGTCTTCCAGAGTGTTCTTTCGCCACTATGCGAAGCAAGTAGAGGAACTAAAGAGATCTGTGGTAGCAGTGGGTCGCGTCGTTAACCCTAGTGTTTAACTCTGCGAGGAACAGTGGTTTTAATTAGTACGATTAATTCCAGGGGGAGTGTGTAGTTACATACTGTACTACAAACTAAGTGAGGGCACTGAGTTGCCCATGTAGACTGTTCTATTTCCAAAGGTGAACCTAGCATAAGTGCAGACATGTGTGCCGAGCGTTTCTAACGCTAATGTCATTGATTTGTAATACGGACTTTTATGACTTTGATACCTCGGTATCTTAAAAGTGGCATTTAATGTTTTTTCTTTCAGAGAAAAAAGTTCTGTTTACTATCATACTTATGCTTAAAGTTTTGGGTTATCCTCTTCTTATATATATATATATATATATATATATATATATATATATATATATATATATATATATATATATATATATATATATATATATAATTGTGGTTAACCTGTCTATTTATTGCCTGTCAATAAACTTGTTCTTGAGAACCTTGCGTCTCCTTCACCTGTGTCAATTTATTGGTATAATTGAGCATTCATTCTATGTACCTTATCTGGGATAATTCTAATAGAATTGTTCCTTTATGCAAGCTATGTTGCATTGGTTTTCCTCCTATGCGGATATAAACCTTTGCCCAATACAAGTATTGTGCGGAGAACTGGTCGATATTTCATATTGACGCAGTGGTTCTTTACAAACTATGCTTTACTTAATATAGGGTGAGACCACTATATTAGCTTACCTGGTATTCATACATAGGTATATGTACTCTTCGAGACTTTTCCAGAGTCTAGTAGGACTCTTCCCTGTAGGGGGCGGGAAGCTCTAACATGGTTTATAGTTAGTTGAAAAGATGTATAACGGTAACGTCTTAGGTCTCTAGGTCTAGTCGACCGGGAAAAATTACCTCCGGGGAGTACGGCACGTTCTGAGAATCCACAGATACAGTAATGCTCTGGTATACTTCCATCAGGACGACATGGCTTGAGCCCAAAAAACGGATTTTGAGCGAAGCGAAAAATCTATTTTTGGGTGAGATGGCCATGTCGTCCTGATGGACCCGCCCTTCCCTTTCTAAGAAAGGGCTGTAGGACCCCTCCCTACATACAGTATCTGTAGCACCTCGTGTACGCTACAAGGAATACAGATGGCGCCAGGATTGGCGCCAGGCACGCTTACGAAACGGGATATAGAGAGCCTTGGTAGCGGCTCCCCCTTTTTCTTTCCCGATTTCGTTTCTTGCCAATTGACCCCTGCGATAGGTAATATCTGTTCGGGGTGCAGATTGCCATGTGGCGTGTCAAGAATACGTCCTCTGATATGTCGCGATATCCCTTTCACGAGGGATATTCGCTCCAGGAGTTAGAATTCTGGTACCTTAAGGTAAATTCTCTGGGAATATCGCCGTAGTTGTAATATACCCTAGGAAGCTACCCAATAGGAACTTCCATCAGGACGACATGGCCATCTCACCCAAAAATAGATTTTTCGCTTCGCTCAAAATCCGTTATATACACACACACACACACCCACACACATATATATATATATATATATATATATATATATATATATAGAGAGAGAGAGAGAGAGAGAGAGAGAGAGAGAGAGAGAGAGAGAGAGAGAGAGAGAGAGAGAGAGAGAGCTTTTGGTAAACTAAATGATATCATGAAACTCATAATGCTTGTTTCTCTAAAAAAAAAAACATATTTAATTAGATGATCCTACCAGTTTTAACTTAGGCATCATAAACTTGAAGCCTTACTAAAGCCTTAAAATAAATTCTATTTACAACTCAAAGAGCTATGGAAAGAATAATGATGGGAATAACACTAAGAGACAGAAAAACATGGATACGAGAGTAAACTAAAGTAGAGGATTTTCTAACAGCATATGATAAAAAGAAATGGACATAGGCAGGACATATACTGAGAATGACAGATAATAGATGGATATTAAGCGTAACAGAATGGGCCCCAATAGATTACAAAAAATGAAGACGATAGATTGACGAACTAAAAGTGTTTGCTGGTGTAGACTGGCAGATAAATAGCATAAACAGATGCAATGTGAAGGACATGTCTGAGTCTTTTGTTTATTTTTGCAGTGGACAAATTATGGCTGATGATATATATATATATAAATATATATATATATATATATATATATATATATATATATATATATATATATATATATATATATATATATATATATATATATACTTATATATATATATATATATATATATATATATATATATATATATATATATATATATATATATATATATATATATATATATATATCTGTGTGTAAACATGTATGTATGTATGCATTCCCCCAGGGTTCCAGGGTATGCAGAGGACTCCATTTATGGTAACTGCTTTTCAATATCCAATTTATTTCCCAACTCTCATAAATATTAATATTATAAAACATGGATTTGCATTAAATTTCGATGCAAGTAGATTTAAAGTGAATATCGTCAAAGGAGCAATACAATATTCCCAGAGAAAAACTATATTTTCAGGATCCAATAAATAACAAAGGACAAATTACTGAGCGAATTGAAATTTGTTTGTATCTTTTACCCAGGTGGTACCGGGTGCAATGAGTTCTTACCTGAGATAATGCATACCGATTATAATATATACAGTATTTCAGTAATCATTTTATATCATTATCATTATAAGGATGTCAAAGGTATCTTGACTCTGCTATGGGAAGGATGTGTCTCTACTGGGACGTCTCAATGAATTTGACTAAAAAGATGGGATCCACTTGCGTCAATCTATTGGAAATTATCAAATGTGAAAAGTAAGGGTCATGAATTAGCTGTTGATAATATGTCGTCCTGAAGTCAGATTTTCTGTAAAATAAACAAAATGCGAAACTTGTCTTCTTCTTCTTTCAGAACATCAATTTGGAATCGACCAAGTTCAGATAACAGTCCATTCGAGAACGCCACAAAAATGGTTAGTTCAACGGTTGGGATTTTTCAGATGGAGCGAGACGAATATACGTGTTAAGAGAAATATAAAAAAAAAATTATATCAGGTGAAAATTCCATAAACTTACACAGCAATTGAACAATTTGTGCAACTATCAAGTTACTATGGCTTTAGTAATATTCATAACAATAATGATAGTAATGATAATAATGATTTTGACTCAATGTGACTAGAATATGAGTTATAACGATAATATTTCCTTTGCGTTTTGTCTCTTGTATTGACTTTCCTTTACTAAAGAAGGTTTTGTGATTGAATCTGATATATGCTTTTCTCCTTTTTACTTGAAAGTGAGAAAAGAACTTTCTTAAAGAAGAAAGGATTTTTTTCTGACTATTATTTGCTTTTCATCAAAGACACATCTCCAAAGATTTATTAGAGGACATCGATAACACTGATCTACAATGCTCTTCCAATCTTGATGTCTCTCCTAATCGGATTAGATCCGATGATTGGAGTCCTACCAATCATCAGTCACAAAAGCCCCAAGTAACGGATGGTCATTAAACCATGATCTCATCACCTAAGGAGATTAGATTTGATTGGCTTTCAAAGCCATGGATAAACTACGTCGTTGCAGTAGAGTCTGATTCCTGTTAAAATTGCCTTTATTCTTTAAGGAAAGGATGGAAGATAGACTGATATTACACACACACACACACACACACACACACACACACACACACACACACACACACGTTTTATGCGAACTGCATGCACATGCTTGCAGTTGGATCCCAACTTCCAAGTCAACGAATATAACCTGCGGAAACTCTAACAAGAAAAAGGACTAATTGCTTTAAAGTGTTTTTCCTTTCATGTCTCGTATTACCAGTAATTACATGTCAAATGAAGAGAACATTTTTGTCTTTGTCATCCTATTACCAAATGGTCAGGAGTTCGTAAGTGATGTTAATGGGAATTTCCTCGAACGAAATTAGGCAGTTTATGAAAATGAATTTTCTCTATTTTTTCTTTGGCAGAAAACTTACTTTTTGGGTGAGCAAGGTTGAAGGGATTGTTTCATCATCAGCAATATTATCTGTTTTTGCGTTAAAATTTCAGAACAATTTTCAACTTATCCTGAAAGGTTTTGCTGCAATTCTTAAACCATCTCGCCTTATGAGGGAGAAAATAAGCAATGCCCAGTTACACCATGGTGATGAACGGCCTCCTGACCCCTGTGCCTGGTCTTATAGCCCAGAGTCATTTAAGTATTCCTCCTACTTATCCCCGCCAAATAAATATTGGTGAGGTTTTTTCTTTCCTTAACTTTAAGTGACTTTAAGTGATGTTTCTAAAAGTGTTTATCCAAAGAGAGACGAGGAATGTGCAAGAAGAAAGTGGCTGAAATGAGGCAACAAAATGTAAACTCCAAATAGAAACTGAACTTTGATGTTCTAAAACCTAAAAACCTGCAGATTTGGTAAATGGGAATCTTACAAATTTCCTGATATGCGGAATTTTTAGTGTATTTCAGAAGCAGGTCTTCTGAAAGCTATTCGAATTTTATAGGAACACCTTCACTTTTATGGTTTTAAATTGAATACTCTTATATTCTTTATTTGTGATAGAAGATATCGGCGTCTATGACCTTCGATGTCAGAATGCCAGAAAAGACCAAATCAATCAATCAATTAATCGTTTTCAATGCGTCCCTTTCCCGCGCTTCCACAAATGTTTCTCACTAAGTCTTTTCTACCTCTTATTTCTGGTAAACCTTTCGGGATGAAGTTGCAGGACCCAAACACTACTTCGTATGATTATCTTGAACAAAATTGGTTTCTTAGACGAAAGGAGGATAGTTAGAATTTAATGTAATATCCATGGAGCTAAACCTTTGCTTTGGGAAGGCTGACAACATAACTGCTAGAACTCTGCCCCATCTATTTTCATCAGGTCGATTGTGGCAGCTACGTTAATTCGCATACACCAAACTGATACTTATCTCATGTTGTTCAATTCTCTTTTCGATATGTTAGATATACTCCAGATAACAATACAATTTTTGTTCACGCTAGAGATGAAAATCACAGTTAATAGGCAATGTTTAAAGAAATTAATTGATTCAGTCAAATAACATTATAGAGGACAATTAAAAAAAAGTACAAATTCGATGCATTGGTGTGCAATGAGATCTACAATATTTATATATATATATATATATATATATATATATATATATATATATATATATATATGTGTGTGTGTGTGTGTATATATATATATATATATATATATATATATATATATATATATATATATAAATGATTACTTGTTATAGGCCAGACTGATATGGCTGGTACTTTGTATTATATACATCAGGTAATAACTGCCTGTGTGGAATTAATCTTTCGAATCTAAGACTCCATTCACATGGATGTGGAATTATTGTATATGAATATGCGTATACGCTTTGCTGCTACTTATTTATGTTTATATCCATCTATCTATCTATCTATGTATCTATCTATATATATATATATATATATATATATATATATATATATATATATATATATATATATATATATATACTTATAAATGTATAAATATAAATATATACATATATATATATATATATATATATATATATATATATATATATATATATGCATTGATATGGAAAGCATATACGAAATGTCTTTAATTACATGTTTATACTGATAGGGTTATATGCTCATTTCCAGTTCTTCCCTGTTCTTGGTTAACATGACTATGTCATCTGCATAGAACAGACACCATTGTGTTTTGTTCTTGACATCCTCCATCAACACATTAAAGACATTCAGCAGAAATGACCTTAGAGTGGATCCCGGATTTAGCCCCACCAAAACTTGAATCTCTCCTGTTATGACCTTACACACAATCAGTTACTTCCTGTAATTCTTTCTTCCTATAAACCATGTGATCTATCTGGTTTGACCTTCCACCTTTATGTAACTAGATGTTCTGGAGGCCTTATGAAAAAAGTATATACACACACACGCATATATATATATATATATATATATATATATATATATATATATATATATATATATATATATATATATATATATATAAACGAGTCCTCTGAAGAAGTAGCACGAAACTAGTCAGGACTTAATCTTAATCTTATATATACTATTTTAATTTTGCCAGTGGGTCTTTGGTATCTGAGCATTACGTTTCCCTGTGATTTTTACGCATATATATATATATATATATATATATATATATATATATATATATATATATATATATATATATATATATATATATATATATATATATATATCGATGTATATATTGATAGGACTTTCTGATACTAAAATCTATACCTAAATACAAATACTTGTATGAACGTTTATATTGACAGAGTCTCCATGCCATTGATAAATTCCTTATTTGACTCCATGATATTGGACGCCCCAAATAATATTTCTGTTGCCCTGGTGTACTTTTGTCCTACAATCAAAATTCCTTTGTCTATCTCTAATTTTTTGCTGATCCCCCAAAAAAGGACCAATATAAATAGAATAAAAGAATGACCACATTGGTTATTCACAATTATTATTTATTGTTTCTGTGCGTGATTGGCTCACAGATATTGGTTGTCCAAAAGCTTCACATTTTTGACAGGGAGGAATGTCTGAATTAATTCTTTATTACTTATATATTTTGCTAAAAACATTTATCGATTTCTGGAGTGAATTTTCTATGCAATTTGTAGATGAAGAGAAAGTATTACTTGAAACCTTTCTTTCATTGCTACGCAATAAGATTAAGAAAAAAAAACGTCCTCAAAGATACAGAATTCTATATATTTTGGAGCAATCAATAATATTCTAAATTAATATCTCGGACTTTGAGGAATTGTTGTTCTATCCGTAGGGGAATATTGTGCACTGTGTGTGTGTGTGTGTGTGTGTGTGTGTGTGTGTGTGTGTGTGTGTGTGTGTGTTTATACGCATATGCAACAAAGTACAAACAAACAGATATGTAGAGTATTTTTTTATGGGGAAATAGCCTTTTATAAATGCATCAAAAACGTAAACATACGCAAATATAAGCTCCTTCAGGGATAAAAAACTGATTATGTCCAATTTTGATTCTCGGGACAACTTTAGCACAAGTCACCCATGATCAATAACCTGGCATTTCTCTAAAGGTGTTTCTCACTCAGAAGGACAAAGCAATATTTTACTTCCTCCTTCCTATACAATAATACTATCTGATTCTGGTGATAATTTGTGTTTTGATGAATTCAAGGAGATTGTCCTTCATAATTTCATTAATGGCACTGGACTGAAGAAATTCTGTCAGTATAAGGGGAAGATTGTTTCTGTAATTTACAATATTGTATTTCCCAAACCCTTACTGAATAATTCGTGTTAATTTTTCTTTACCTTTTCCCTAATAGTTATGTTCGACTAATGACTCACCTAACTTCACTACTGAGATTAGAATAACAATTCCAAAGAAGAATTTCTTCATTGGAACAAGACACTTAATTCAGAGGAATAAATCTATAGGTCTATATTCTTCTCCAAATGCATTCTGAAATGACTCTTCCTTACTCCCCGTTCTTCACTAACAAACTAGCACTAAAAGGCAACAGTAAAACTGTTCCAAATGTTGACATTTAGGTTCAGTATCAATACATTATTTGACGTCGAATGTTACGAATCAGGGACCACTGATCAATTTCCCTTTGAAATCACTTGAAAAGCACAAAAGTGAAAGACCAAAATGAAATAGATATTTATTACAAAATCCAAACACAAAGCTTCGTTTTTTACTATAAAAAGAAATAGCAACCATAAAATCTCTCGTTAATCTGCATTACCTTGTAGTCCATTGTAAAAAATAAAAATGTAATAATATATGATAGAAGAATATGTCAAATAAAATAGTTTGATCACTTGGTTGGTTAAACTTTGAGAGGTCTACATCGTTACCGTTTCACACATTCACACAAAACTTTAATACATAAGTTTGAAAAGTCGATGAAAATTGAAAAACAAAAGCTAGACAAAGCCAAACGAGCGAACACAAAAAAATCTTCGCCAACATCCCCAAAAGGATGCTCCTCTTGATATCCTTCACTGACACCACGAAGAATCTGTTGGGTCAAAATCAGGCCATGAAATGGTGAATGATGGGGAGGGTCACGTACTTCTATAAAGAGATGGAACCAATGAAATTATGAGGGAGGTTGATGGAGAGAGGGAATAGTGGAGGCGGAGAGAGGAAGACTGGGAGGAGGAACATCAAGAAGAGACAGACAGCCATAGATGAAACAGTCATGGGAAGACGAAATCATTTGAGTTAAAAAAAAAAAACACTAATTGTTATGTGACACAAATTAGAGGAGTAAGCAATTTTTTTTCTTTTTTTTTTTGTCCGTCCTTTTCAGAGTTGTTCTTGTGTGAATTTCCATTAGACTTTAGTCAATTCATGGGTGGCCAACCTATGGCATATGCTCCAACAGTGGCGCATTGCACGTTTACAAGTGGCCCACTATAACCCAAAGATAATTAAAGAAAAAACATGCCTACTCGTG
>NC_090749.1:2259995-2299995 GCF_036898095.1 Palaemon carinicauda
TAATACAAAGTAATTGTGAACCCCGATCTCTCTCTCTCTCTCTCTCTCTCTCTCTCTCGATGTTTATCATGTAGGTGTTGAGAAGAAACCCACATTTCAACGAACATTTTTATTTATTTGTAGGTCTCTCTCTCTCTCTCTCTCTCTCTCTCTCTCTCTCTCTCTCTCTCTCTCTCTCTCTCTCTCTCTCTCTCTCTCTCTAAAAAAGCTACCAATGGTCATTATAGAATAAGAAGAATTAAAAATGTAACATTTAATAACATATAAACTTTAATAAAGGTATTATAAAGAATTGGGTTTTATTTAGTCCCCCTCGAAGGTCAAGACAGAAAACGGAAGAGGACTGTGATGATAGTTTTTCTGTTTTTTGCTAATTTTATAAAAAAGTTCCATTGCACAAATAGTGATTATAGTCAACATGAATAAAGTTTTCACGTTTTTATTCTATCATTCAATATCTTTAGTTATTAATTACTGATGGAACAGGAAAGGTTTCCTCCAATCTCAATGAATTTTCAATGTTACGCAAATTCCTGAAAAGTTTAGATCAGATGGAAAGATATTTTTTCATCATGATGATGTAGTTTGAGTTTTTTACCTTTTAAGAATTTGTTTTTGCGTTCAAAATTATTTTTTCAAAATTTTCGATAAAAAATTCAATACTGTGTAGAAGATAAAGTGAAAATTCACATATATAGTGATAGAACTAGAAATCAGTATTTAAAAAAGAGGGTGTTCACGTTGACTGTAGAGTTGTCATCAAATACAGTTTCCCTCCCTTCCCTCTTTATTTGGATAACAACCCCATAGAGTGGGTCCCAAATTTCATTTACTTAGGTGTCAATATTAACTGTCATTTGCAACCCCATAATCAAGTTAAATTACTGAGACAAAAGGTAAATACTCGATTTTCTGCGATGAAAAGAATCACATCTTTAGCTAAAGGAGCCTCTTACCATTTATTGAAAAGATTCTATGTGCAAGCTGTACTATCATTGGTTGAATATGCCGCCCCAGTTCTCACTTCAATTCCTGCTATCCTTCTTTCATCACTTGAAGTGATTCAAAATAATGCCATGCGTTTGATTACAGGTGCCCCCATGTGGACTAGACTTCATCTTCTTAGGCAAGAAACCAACTTATTATCTCTTGCAGATAGAATCAATATCCGTATTGTCTGTATAATAACAAAAACTCTTAAAACCAACAGGAATTCCCCTCTTAAAACCAAAATTAAACCGCTTTTAAATTTGCATGAAGACCTTGAACCCCCTAATCATTATATTGGAAGTCTTATTAAAATAACTAGAAATTTAAATATTCAGAAGACAATTTCGGACATTAAACATGATAGATTTAATCATCATTACACCCCTCCAGCTCCCTGGATTCCCGATCCAATTAAGGCCAGCTTCACTGTCCTTCCAGCCTTTAAAGCCTTATGCTCCCCTCAAATTATGAGAGATGCCGCTTTAGAATCAATTAATAGTACTAGCTCTACAAATGTTTATTTTACTGATGGCTCCGTTGACAGGAATATACCTGCAGCTGGTTCAGCCGTGTATTCCAGTACTTTTACTGGTAGCTGGAGACTCTCTGATACTGCCTCTATACTTCAGGCTGAGCTCTTTGCTATTGCAAAAGCCCTGGAAGACTCTCTTTATAAATTTGGTAATACCACAGTACACACCGACTCTAGAGGTGCAATTCAAACAATCCTAAACCGTAAAAATAAAGATAACGTAATCCTTAACTCCAGTATTAAAGCTGTTGCTGCTACCCATGCCCAGAGGAACAGAGAAATTACCCTTAATTGGATCCCCAGTCACATTGGTATTCGTGGAAACGATGAGGCAGACAGACTTGCTAACAGTGCTCTAAGGTGTACCACAATAAGCACAACGTTCCAGCCTACTCTCAAACAAATTAAAAAGAAAATATCAGATTATTGTCACTTTCAGAAAAAATGTATCATTCAACAAACACTATTAGAAGGTTCTCTTTCTGCTGCGTGGTATACTGAAGTCACTAATTTATCCCCCCATGATCTAACTAAATCTGCAAAAAGAGGAATCTCTGTCATCATCCACAGATTAAGGCTTGGTTACCGCTGCTGCTGGGAAATCATCGACATCCAAGATCGTCCCTGTAATTATTGTAATCTACCCACAGGAGCTGAACCTTTGTCTCATTACCTTCTTTTTTGCAGAGAAACCTCACCCCTCCGTCAATCCATCACATTACCCCCTCCTTACACAGCTGAACAAGTCACTAAACACATATTAGAAAATACACATACACTCTCGGGATTCCTTTGCTCTTATCCTCCTCCCAGATAAAATATATTAATGTAATAACACTTGAATTTTAGCTAAAACCCTATTCCTTTAAAATAAATACTTGTTTTGCCATTAATAATTAACCAAGTCCCAACATAGGCCTAATAAAATCACTTAAACACAAACACAAACCTAGGCCTATTTTAACTCTAAGGGGTTTACAACTGAAATTTCACTTACTCGCTCATACACTCATACTCATTAAGCCTACCCACTTATCCTAATCCTATCCTTTTTCCTCTCCTGTGCTCAAAACAGTTTTTAATCAATAAATATCAATTTTAAAAATTAAAAAGCAAAACCAAAATCCCTCCAAATATCACATCCACAAATCCAAAAATCATTTATAGTCTGGGAACTCATCACTCACTGTCAGAATCAATACAAATTATTGTTTTACAAATCCTAACCCCTATCCAAATAGGATAGTAATCCTACAGGCCCTTCCCCTCCTTAAAACAGGTACACACCAACAGTCTACAAACGTGCAAAGTCACAGAATCATGTCAAGTAAGCAAACGCTTTACATGTAGGATCTCATCTTCTTGATCCCTCTGCTCACTGCACACACATATCCTTCCTATCCTGCAAAGTCACAGAATCATGTCAAGTAAGCAAACGCTTTACATGTAGGATCTCATCTTCTTGATCCCTCTGCTCACTGCACTACAATATCCTTCCCAACCTTACCTAATTATCCAAAATCGGGTGCCACCTTAGCCCTTCTAAAAACTAAAAACAAACCCTGATATCATAGGAAGTGTAACATTCCTATCTCTTATTCCTATTTTCAGAACCTATCCCCTATCCTTCAGGGATATTAATCCCATCCAATACAGATCCCTTTCCTACCAAAAGAACAATTACTCTTCTACAGTCTACAGGGAAAGCGCAAAGTCAAGCAATTATGGGATCGCATTTTCTAGATCCTTGCTTAACTATTACACATCAAAAACCTTCCTATCCTTAACCCAACCTATCCACACAGTGCCCTTATCCTATAAATGCAAACCCAGAGATCAAGTAAGTGCCACTTATATCGAGCGAATGATTTTAAAAAGTCTTTCACTCGATATATCTTAATGATTTCCATTTTATTCTTTATGTATAAATCCTTTCCTCTCTATCCTAAAACCCTTTTCGTTTCGCTATCCCACTGTATTCCTTTTGTGATGACAAGTATATCAATAAAAGTTATTGGTATATAAGTCTATACAAAATCTATGCAGATGACAAGCGAAACGAAAACTCATTGCTTTACGTGTGTGTCTCGTCCGCTATCCCCTTCCCCTATCCCCCTCCTACATCCTCCCCCCATCCCTCTAAACCCTACCCCCTCCCCACCACCGATGACGTAATGTCATTCGGCTACATCCTCCCCTCCTCGCATTCTTGGCTTCTCGCCAAGCAACTATTCAATGAGTCACGTAATTCCCCGTCTCACCCTCTCCCTCCCCCTCCCCCTCCACCCTTCGTGGTCTCACCCTCTCCCTCCCCCTCCCCCTCCACCCTTCGTGGTCTCACCCTCTCCCTCCCCCTCCCCCTCCACCCGCCCTTCGTCGCCTCAAAACCTGTTTCTGCCACACCTTGTAGCTCGACTTACACAGCTCCCTCATTTCTACGATTCATTCCTATTTATTTTATTCTTCAAATCCCTCTCTCTCTCTCTCTCTCTTTCTTTTCTTTCCCGAAATATAACGTAAATATTATTCTGTTTATAACTTAATCATTTCAACGGCGATTTCCTTTTTATAATTTTAATAGTTTGATTTGTTTAAATATCGCCTTTTGACAATCAGCATAACAGCATAACATTATCCTCCCCGTACCCTCTCCCTCCCTCTCTCTCTCTCTCCCATTCACTTACTCGAGAATTAGCGTAAAATATTTTGCTGGTTTTTATTTTTGCTTTTCAATAAATGTCATTTTTGTTCCAGTTTTCAATGTTAAATATTTTGTCAATTAGTTAATAATTATCCCCTAGTCTACCTCTATAATGATTTCTATCTTTCCCCCTCCTTTCCCCCTTCTTTCCCCCTTTTTTCCCCTTCTTTCCCCCTCTAATTTCGCGATTTTAACGTAAAATTTTTGCTCTTACAGCCACTACGTAGTCTAAAAATAGATTGTCTTTCGATCTCCTTTGCACAAGTTATTCTGATTTTCCCTTCCCTCCTTCCCCTCCCTCTTTTCCCCCTCTCCTCCCTTTGATCTAACGTAAATGTAAGGTTTTTCTTTTAATTTATTTTATTTTTATATTAAGTTTAGTCGCCTATCGACAACAGTCATGAACATCCCCTCCCTTTCCCCCTCCCCCTCCCTTCCCCCTCCCTCTCTGCTATTACGTAATACCATCTTTACTCCCGTACTAAATGTATGAGCCTTTCTCTGCTATTACACAACCACTTGCTATTCCCTGTCGCCTCCCGACTCCCTCCCTCCCACACTCCCTTTCGCTCCCTCCCTCCCTTCTCCTCCCTCCCTTACTCTTCGCTCTACAACGTAATATCATCGCCATCTTTTGTTCTAGAACATTCCATCGTATTCCCGCCTAATTTCCCTCGTGTTCACGGCGCAGCTCAATTCTTTCCCGCATTAATTGAACACATTTCCTTCGGTCTTAGATATTTCTATGATTGAACACATCTCTTTCTAGACACAATCTTCCTTTCTATTTATAATTAAGCAACCAATCTTTTTCTAATTTTATTCGCCAACTCTATCTTTAATTATAAACTCTTTTACTATTAAATTCCTTCTAACTTTTTGCTAGTACCCTCCCCCTTGACTAGCACTCCATCTCTAGACCTATGCCTATTCCTTAAGCTTTCTCTTGGGATAATTTAAGCCCTTCTTCTGCCTCTGACTACATTACTTTTCTCTCCTTCCCACGACCTATTGCTTCCCTGGGACTTTCTGCTTTAACACTTTCTCTCTCACTTGATAGACTCTGTCTATCACAAATTTTCCTTTTCGTGGACCTAAAAAGGAGCCTCCCTACCGGGGGTCTTTTCTCCGTTGTCATGCCTGTCAATCTCTCCCTTTTTCCCTTGTTACTTTGATTAGTAGTAGCTAGAGGGACCTGTCCCTCATTCAGTTATACGGGCCTTAATTTGGAATCTGCTTGCAGTTTCCAGCCTGTGGGATGTTGGGTGAATCGCCTTTGCCCCCACCTAGGAACAACCAAAATCCTAGGCTGCTGAATGAGGATAAGCAGTTCAGTCGAAACTACTACTACCTTTTGGCCTTACATTAATTAGCTTCGGCTATCTAAATCTAACGTAGATTAAACCATTAATCTTTAAAGTAATAAATTCACTTTTTAATTGAATCCCTTTTCTCTAACATCAATTACTCTTACCCTATTCAAGTTACAAGTTCTCTTATACACATATAACACTCTACAATTCAAACTACATTCTTTTCCGGGCTGCCCACAGGCAAGAGCCCGGGTCTTACACAAGGTAAGGCAATCTATACAGACAGACAGACAGACAGAGTTGTGGTATGGATCACCAGCTTGAAGGTTTTTTTATTCCTATTATTATTGTGTACCCCCACGTATGAGGGGTAGACACCAACGAATATTCTAACCAGCATACCATGGTAACCGTTTCTACTCTTTATCAGATTGCACTAAAATTATGTAATGTAGGTGTTAATACTGTTACCACTTCAGCTACTGGGCTACAGTGTGCTCTCATAGCTCGGTCAGTGCTCACTACGACACTACTTTAACTGTGAAATTACATTGTCCCTGATCTTGCGACAAAAGAAGTAATGAATACTGTATATATAAAAAAATTATTCCATTCATCACTTACTGTCAATCATCTTAATTGATCATGAGAATATAACTGATAAGTTATGTTACATTTCTTACTTTATTTGTAACAACTGATATTGTTTTCCAGCATTGGAGAAAAGACCAACATATACATATAGCATTTAATATCATTACTTCATAAAAGGTATTGAACAATGCTTGGTTCTGTAACAGAAGGGTTGATGGATATCCTGAAAACAAAGTTGAATTTAGATAAGATTTTTTGTAAATTGCACAATCCTTTGTTATCTATTGCATCTCCCAAAGAGAACCGGATTTAACTGGGATTTCGTTGGACAGAAATCCAATCCCTGTAATTATAAATTGCGGTGGCCTATTGGAAGCGTCCTTGTCTGGCACACCACGGACTGGGGTTCGAGTTCCACTCAAACGTAATCTTTCTTTAGTGTCTGCAACCTCACCTTCTTTTTTGAGTCATCAGCAGCCATTGCCTGGTCTTAGGTTGGGTGAAGAGAGGGTTTGGACGCTGATCATATGTGTATATGGTCAGTCTCTAAGGCAATGTCAATTCACTGGCCTCTGCCACTTATGAGCGGCCTTTAAACCTTAGCTGGGTTCCTTCACTCTGGCATCAGTGTATGATACGACTCGAACTGATTTCTTCATTGTAAGGAATAATATCTACTTCGAAATATATTAAAAAAAAAAACATCCCACACTGGAAACATTAGGCCTATTAAGATTACTTTTGAATGAAAATTCTCGCCTACATCGATGTAGTCAGTTATTACAAAATAACTTGACTATTAGTAATTGATGAAAATTTATTCTGTTTCGTTCTTGTTCACAATTGGTAATAAACTATAAATCTTTTCTTTCCTCAGTCTCTTGATGCCTTCAAGTTGACTCCAGAGGGAAAATTAACGCCTCTTAATTTGACTAACATCATTGCAAAAGGAATCACTTCTGAATTAGAGAGAGATATTCATATAAAAATCTCTAATATGAACTTATTTCTTAATTAATATAAACTTATTTCTTAATTAATATAAACTTATTTCTGTTTTCCTTCAAGACAAAAAACTGACTAAAACTTCATCTCTAAGAAAAAGCAAATAGAAATTTATTTTTTTCATAACAAAATGATCGAAGTCTAAACAGAAATGTGAAATCTTGGGAACATCTTTCGAATGCAAAAGGTAAGTCAGCTTCAATATCCTATTTTCAGAATAAATCCTCATCCAGGGAAGAGGAAATGTTCACCTGGATCGCTTTACGCTGGTAAAGGCAAAACGTCTTGCTAAAGACTTTTCATGAAATGTATTGTCCCCAAGCTTCCGTTTTGATATAAATATTCTTATCGATTTAATGGGTCCAGATAATAATTCAGGAAATATCATTCCTTTGGTACCATTCTCTTTAAATTTATGTGCATCCTTTGGCTATTAACCTGTTCTACAAAGAAAAATGTCAATATCTCTCTCTCTCTCTCTCTCTCTCTCTCTCTCTCTCTCTCTCCTATCAGTTAATCACAGACTTAAGAAGCATATCGTTTAGTGTTCAACAACTGTTTCACTAAAGGCTCTTCCCTTCCTCTTCTAAATTCCCCCTGAAGACACCAATTAATAACCACATCATCATCGAACCCATAATAAGGATCCTTCAACAACTTTATTGCCTTTGACACCTTTGAAGAAAATCCGTTTTCCTCCCAATTGACTTTCCACAGGACGAATCTCTTCTTTCACAATTCTCCTTCATTTTTTTGCCTGGAATCCTGAAAGATTCTGGAAGATTATAAATCTCCTTCCAAATGACGTTTTCTTGTAAAACCTCAATAAATTATCTGAAAAACAATCTTTTAAGAACTGCAATTGTCTCAAGACAGTCTTCGTCCGTCTACCCAAAACAACAGCAAAAACAAAGTTCAAAACAAAATTCTATGCATCGCTCTTAACTTCCTTTTCAGGACTAATAATAGATCCAGAAGGTAAGCCAAGGCTCTGTATTATTTTGTAACGAATTTATACTCATATGTGTTATATGTTATGTTAAATTTGTGTATGTTGTATGACAAAACTTGTGAAAATTGCTTATTTTTCATATACGTTAATCTAAAAATAAAATAGTTTGTTTGTTTTCATATTATGTTGATGTAAAAATAAAAAAGAAATTATTAATTTCTATATATGTTATTGTATTTGTAACTCAAAATATCATTGTGCTCTGGAACAGGAGTTCTGGACACTTCTTATAACTACTGTACTTTTGCGCTGGCCGTCTGACGAACGTGAGTTCAAGAGGATGATTCAAGAGTCAGTTTTTAGAGTGTCGCTATTGTGTAATGTTTGCCTTGAATGATCCAGAATTCTCGTGAGTATTGTTCTTAATATAAAAGGATGGGTGGGTGCGTGCGTAGAATGCCCGGACATTATTCCGGGATGGGGCTCTTAGACAGTCAGTCATAGCCCCCAAGGTGGAAGACTCAACCAATGTGGTCAGTGTCTTGCCAGATCTTGGCTCACGACAATCTGCTCAAGTGTATTGCTCCGACGAGAGCAATTTTACTTTTCAAAGTTACTAGACACATATGCAAAAGAATCAGCTCGCCCAAGAGCATACACAACCAAAACAGGCCCTCGGGAAGGACGTACAGTTGTTCAGCTCCGAGAGCATAACTGTAGGCATGGAGGTGCAGTCGCTCAGCCATAAGAGCATGACCATAGTGACAGGAGTGGGAGTGAAAGAGTTAGGATCAGTGGAAGTCTGACATGGAGGCCTGAAACGTGGAGCTCTTTAGGGCTTAGGTTTGCCTTGAATGATCCAGAATTCTCGTGAGTATTGTTCTTAATATAATAGGACTAGACACATATGCAAAAGAATCAGCTCGCCCAAGAGCATACACAACCAAAACAGGCCCTCGGGAAGGACGTACAGTTTTTCAGCTCCGAGAGCATAACTGTAGGCATGGAGGTGCAGTCGCTCAGCCCCAAGAGCATGACCATAGTAACAGGAGTGGGAGTGAAAGAGTTAGGATCAGTGGAAGTCTGACATGGAGGCCTGGAACGTGGAGCTCTTTAGGGCTTAGGTTTGCCTTGAATGATCCAGAATGCTCGTGAGTATTGTTCTTAATATAAAAGGACGGGTGGGTGCGTGCGTAGAGTGCCCGGACATTATTCCCGGATGGAGCTCTTAGACAGTCAGTCATAGCCCCCAAGGTGAAAGACTCAACCAATGTGGTCAGTGTCTTGCCAGATCTTGGCTCACGACAATCTGCTCAAGTGTATTGCTCCGACGAGAGCAATTTTACTTTTCAAAGTTACTAGACACATATGCAAAAGAATCAGCTCGCCCAAGAGCATACACAACCAAAACAGGCCCTCAGAAAGGACGTACAGTTGTTCAGCTCCGAGAGCATAACTGTAGGCATGGAGGTGCAGTCGCTCAGCCCCAAGAGCATGACCATAGTGACAGGAGTGGGAGTGAAAGAGTTAAGATCAGTGGAAGTCTGACATGGAGGCCTGAAACGTGGAGCTCTTTAGGGCTTAGGTGGCTGTGTCTTGGCAGCTGCTGCAGAGGCAGATGGGACGTTCTGTAATACTCTCAATCTTCTAAATTCCTCTGGACACCTCCTCTTCCAGGCGTGGTGAGATTCACCACACTTCGGACACTTCGGATGGGTCTCTAACCCGTTGTTGTGGGTGTAAATGCATTCTTGAGTGGGATGCCAGCAACTGCAGACTCCACAGACCGTTGAGTTTCTCCAGTTCTCCATGTGGTGGCGAAAACGTTGACAGTTGAAGCCGCGTAGCGGGTCGATGTCTAAGTCCTCTATGGGGATAATTCCCTATAGTCCGAGGTCCAGTGACAGTAGGATTGGCCCAATGAAGATGACTGTGACTTTCCTGGTAGGCTGCTTATGGCAGCCCAAATAGCGTTCAGCATGGGCAACATTATTGCAGTCAGTTATGAAGGACAGTGGCATTTTGACAGAATAGTTTTAGACAACTGCTTTCCTCAATTTCTCGGCAGGATCAAGATAGGCTAGGGAGGTTTCCTAGTAAAAAATGCTGGCGCTATCCTGATCCTTGGTTGTAATGATCATGTCACCCTTAGATTGACTCTGGCAGAGATCTTTATTCCTATGTTCGAGGCTGCAAAGGCAACAACCGCTGCATAGGAAGGTACACCTTCCATGGAAGGTAACTTAAATTTTGGCTGGTGCTCTGGATCCATAGAGGTGGGCCCTGGTTTTGGAGCAGGCTCAACAGTTGAAGTGAGTGTGGCAGTGGCTTTAGCAAGATCTGGAGTACGTCCAACAGTTGCGGTGAGTGTGGCAAGTAGCTGTGTTAGGCAGGATGTGCCTCAACCAGAGCAGGAGAATGAGTGTCTTTGGAAGGATCCAGGTCCATGGCTGACGATTCTTCTTCTGTTGTTGGAGTGCTAGTAGGTAGTGTGGCAGTGGAGGTGGCAGTAGGTGGTTTCACTGTTGTTCCACTCTTTTTCTTCTTGGCAGGTGGCATCCTCATTGGTTGAGGAGAGAAGTCAAGAACAGGAAGACCCCGTTCCTGACAATATCTATCAGGTGCGGCCTTGATGCTGTCTGTCAATATCTGGATTTGATTTAAAACTGAGCCATCTAGGTGGGTTGCCCATGGTCTTCAGCATCTTCTGGAGAACTCCTGGGGTATGGAAGTGTGGGATCTCAATGTGGATGAGCTTCAGAGGTAAGGCTTTGTGCAACGAAGGCTCCCTATTCTTTCTAATGACAAGTCGATTTACGATGTCTTGGTACAGATTGCAATCATTGCATCTGCACCATATCTTGTGCTGAACACAGTCCTAATCAAGCTGGAAGCCCAGCTCTGCACCCAGCTTGAGAGCACAGAACACAAATTTTCCATTTTGATCATAGTATGCAGTGCATTCCTTGCTTATTTTCCTGTCAAAATGACAAAAGTCTTGACAATGCTGGTGTTCCTTGCTATAGCAGAAACAACAGATGAAGGTGCCGTTATAAGAGCTTATTGGAAAGTCGACAGTGTATGTCAGTGCTAAAAATTTCTGCCATCAAACTGGCAGGGAACTGTGTGTCCCCTGTGCTGGGTAGGAGAGTTCTTGAGCTGGCAGAAAGATCATTGCTTGCTTTTTAGAGTGTACAGCATTGTGCTGGACATGGGCTCTTACATTGGCAGCCCATTTAAGAAATTTGGGGGAGGCAGAAACGAGAGAGACCTGACTGAACGCTCCTTGTGTTGGAGCCATTCTTCAGCTACACCCTCTGTGACTCTGGACTTAAGTGACTACACAAAACAATAAAGTAATTTGAAGAAGACAAAGAAGACTAAATCAGTATTCATCATTAGAAGCAGGAGCTATATTTCTTCCTATCAACATTTTATGTGTGAAACTACTCAACGCCATCTGTCTCTTGCTTTATGATCTTTGGAAAGTCAACTCGTCCTATTTGTAGCAACTTTCGTTTATTCGTTGTATTGTAGCCTTTCTCTTTTCGGCCCATAGGTAACCTATAAAAAACAGGTTGGCTGTTAAACAAAAGGAAATTTGAAAGGTTTTTAGTTGTAGAGACAGATGCAAAAAGAGGAAGGATGATGGTGGTAGTGGAAGGGGGCCTTCATGTCACAGATAGTGGTAGTTTGAAAGGGTTGTCATGCCTTTGAAACGTAGAAAAATGTTGCAGGTATGGTTGTCCAACCTTTTACTCCCTAGGGTCCCTACGTATTATTTTCGTAGTAGAAAAAGTTATTAAAAGATACAGGGGATGACGTGTTTAGGGCCTTACGGTGAGGGGATGATATGGATTTAGATGAGGGTTTCAGAGGTTGTTACCTCAATGGAGGTAGGTTTGACAGCAATTGTCTATGGATTTCTATGTTTTTGACAATTGCTTTTACCAATGTGGCTGCAGCCTGCCTGGCGTGTTACGAATTGATGTCCGCTTGAAGGTTATCCCTCAGTTATGCTTTTTCCCTACATTCTAGCAGGTAGTGCAGGAGGGCCTATTGTGGTGTGACGTCACAATATTCACAGGGTCTTTCATTATTATTTTCCATCATATCCTAATTTGCCTTATACCCAGCCTGAGTCTGTGGATGCATATAGCCTGCTCTCTTGACGTGTGTCTGTCAATGGGGAAGGCACTAGGTCCGTGGCCCATGTGTAGTTATCCTCTGTCTATGTGTCTGGTGCTTTTGGCTAGTTCATCTGCTTTCTCATTCCCTGGTATTCCAATGTGACTGGGAATCCAGTTGAGTCACAGGTCTGCCTCTTTAATTGTGCTAATATAGGAGTGCTTTGATATCAGCTAGTAGAGCCTTGATTTCTTTGTTCTTTTCCTGTTGCAAGACATGCATTGATGAACTTGAGTTAGTATGAATGACTACAGGTCCTTCATTCTCAATGGAGCGTTTTAACGCTTGTTTTGTTGCTACAAGCTCTGTCTGCATGGTGGAGGCATTGTATGATGTTCTCCAGCAGGCTGAAAAGTTATTGTAATATACTGCAACTATTGTTGTCTGAATACCAGGATCTACAGTACTGCCAGTGTAGAAGGTCTGCGCCCCTGCCGTGTTTGTACTCTTGATTGCTTCCTGGGCTACAGTTCTTAGCTCCACGGGCTCTTGGGTCGGCAGTACGTAGAGATATGTACCCTTGCTTGCTTGCTTGCTTGCTTGCTTGCTAGATTTCCCAGCTATTAATGCTGGACACAGGTTCTTGCGTTGGCAGCCCATCAAGGATATTTACCCGTTAGTTTTGGTGTGCTGTGAGTATTCGGTGAATTTTTTACTATGTTGTAAATATTTATGTTAAATCTTGAATATAGTTCTATTTTCTGTTTACTGAATATTATTTTCATATAGCTGGTAGTTTTTTGCTATTGTTTTAAAAAACTTTTTGAGTAGATTTTGCATAATCTACGTCGTGTACAATAGATGAACGTAACAGAATTGGTGGCCTGGCTGGGATCTAAATTGTTAATCTGCTTGTAATTTAAACATCGTTCGTGAAGTAAACTTATTTTGTTACTTGTATAAAATAGCCAGCAAACATGTCAGAGTTTAATACCATCAGGTTTTTGACGAATTTTGTGAGGATCCACTAGTTGAGAAGTTAACTTAGTGAGTTTAGGCAAACATAGTGAGCTTAATGTTAAAAATTCAACGAAGAGAGAGGATATTAAAGATGTTAGATAAACATATGGTTGAAGACGATGTGTTACCTCAGGATGTGTTAGATGCGATGGATAGAGAATCAATGTGTTCTGATTTACCTGCTGGGGAACTTGAAAGGCTTAGAATAGATGCTCGTTTAAGAGAAAAAGAATTAGAAGCTGAGGCTGAGCGTGAGAGAAGAGAAGCAAAGTTCAATCGTGAGCAATTAGAAGCAGAATTAAAACGTAAATAATTACAAGGGAGGTGAGAGCCAAATATAGGAAAGCTCAGAAAAAGCTTCATGAACTTAATGTTAAAAAAAAAGTGTTAGAACTTGAAAAAATTAAGCAGACTAGTTCTAGTGATCCTGATAAATCTAGGTAAGTAATTTTTAATGAAGATTGATTTGTACCTCCTTTTAATGAAAAGGATTTAGATGAATATTTCGTATGTTTTGAGAAAAAAGCAAAGAAATGTAAGTGGTCAGCAGAAAATTGGGCTTACATGCTAGAAGGAGTTTTGTGTGGCAGGCACAAAAACTTTATTTTTCTATTATTGAGTATAGAGTAGCCTATATGATTATGAAATCTTGGAAAATGTTTTTTTTACCAGCATATGAATTAAGCCCAAAGCTTAGAGGATGAAGTTTAGGAGTTGGACAAAAAAAGGTAAGCATACATAAGTAGAATTTAGTAGAGAACAATCAGATTGGTTTGATAAATGGTGTAAAGCAGCAGAGTGTAGGGATGATTTTGATAGATTAAGAGAAATTATTTCAATTGAACAGTTTAAGAATCATGTTAGTGAGAACATTAAGGATTACTCAAATGAAAGAAAGTTATCTACCCTTTGCGTTGCGAAACAGCTGTAAGTGCTGAGGGTTTTATACTGGCCCACAAAGAGTCTAGGTCTAATGATAAAATGTTTAATAGATAAAAAGAATATAGTAATACAGATAAGCACACAGGTATTGATGTTGTATATCGAAGGTCTAATTTTGATTTGCATGTCAAGTCTCAAAGCAGTAGTTTTAATACCAATTGTATTACTAGCAGTTCTGTAGTATGAAATTATTATAAGAAACCAGGTCACACAGTGTCTGAATGTTTTAAGTTGAAAAGGAAAGAAGAAGATAAAAGTGAGGCTCTTGTAACTCTACCAAAGTCTCGTTGAGGTTAACATTATAAATAATCATGTTTATTTGACAGGAAGCCTGTTAATTCTAGTGTTTGTTCCAGACCTCTTGATAATATTTACAAGCCATATACTGCTAAGGGTTTTATTGCAGTTTATGGTGGCTTACTACACCCTGTTTGTATCATGTGTGATACTAGTTGTGCCCAGTCATTTGTTTTGAGGCACCTTCTCCCTGTGACTGAGCATTTGTTTATTGGAAAGTAAGCTTCCATTCATGGGGTTAGTGTTCATCTTAGCATTCACTTACATTGTATGGATATTTATTGTGACTGGTTATTATGGCTGTTGTTGTTGGTATGGAATGGGAGTTCTAAATACTTCTAATAACTAGGCCTAATGTAGTTTGGTGCCGGCCATCTGACAAACGTGAGTTCAACAGGACGATTCAAGAGTGGGATCCTGGCAGGTTGCTATTGCACAATGTTAGTCTTAATGATCTGAAATTCTCTAGAGTATTGTTCCCAATATAATAAGACAGGGGGAGGTGGAAACATGAGAGACCTGAATGAACACTACTCGTGTTTGGAGACATTCTTCAGCTACACCCTCTGTGACTCTTAACTTTACTGACTACACAATGATAAAGTATTTTAAAGAGGACAAAGAAGACTGAATCAACATTCATCATTAGAAGCAGAAGCCATATTTCTTGTGTCAAAATTTTATATCTGAAACTACTCAACGCCATTTGTCCCTTGCTTTATAAAAGTCTGGAAAGTCAACTCATCCTACTATGTAACAACTCTGTAAATTTATCCATTAGTTTGGGTATTGTCATGGGTAGATAGAATAATATAGAAAAGAATGTTAAAACATGTGAATTTTCTACTCTTGAGAAACAGAGAGAGAGGAGGTCCTGTTAGTGTTTACTCTAAACTGTCACTGGGCCTGATAGAGTTCAAAAAATTTATTAGAGTTGCCTAGGTCGGCGGTCTTTGTCTGTAGCAAACCAAGGAGCCAACGTTATGAAAGGACCCATAGGACAAGAAGAGCAGTGTTGTCGCCGAATAATATACATTAACGAAAAAGGTAAACACATGCCTCGCTTCAATTATAGACTTCGTTTGCTACAAAGGAAAGTGATGAACAATTCGAATCCCAGGCACAACACCATTTATAAGCAAGAGGTTTCTTGAATTTAAAGGATGTTAATCTTCAATTTTATCTCATGATGATTATACAGATGACGACATTTTGGTGTCCCCCCCCACCCCGCCCCCTCTCCCATGAGAAGAGGCTAAGCAATTATCAAGAACCACGTTGGATATACAGAGGAAATTAGGATAGAAGGAAATGTAAAACAGGGAACAGTATTTGGACCAAAGTTAATGATAACCCTGATTAGAAATATTAGAATAGAAACCTTAATTTATGTAGATGATATAATTCAATGATAAAGAGCCATTAGCAACTGCAGCAGTTTGGAAGAACTTGAGAAATTTACATTTAACACCAATCCACAGAAGTCTGTGGTGTTGGTAATTAGCAAAAATAGAAGAGGTTAAAAGGGTGATTATAGTGGTTAGAAATGGAAGAATAGAAACAGTTTAGGAATATAAATATTTAGGAGAATGGTACTCAGAAAAAGGAAACCATAGTCTCAGCATAAGCACAATTGAAGTTAGAATATAATACATGGTACGAGAAGTTAGGAAGTATGGAGACAGTAACAGAGTAGGAAATTAAATGGCATTGCTTGTGAGATTAAAGGTCTATGAGACAGTGGTACATACATACAGATACCAAGGCACCTTCCCCAATTTTGGGGGTATGCCGATATCAAACAAATGAAACAAAAAAGGGGACCTCTCCTCTCTATGTTCCTCCCAGCCTGACAAAGCACTCAACCGAGTTCAGCTGGTACTGCTAGGGTGCCAAAGCCTACCCTTTCCAATTATACTCCACAGATGAAGCTTCATAACGCTGAATCCCCTACTGCTGCTACTTCCGCGGTCATCCAAGGCACCGGAGGAAGCAGAAGGGCCTACCGGAACTGAGTCACAATCGTTTGCCATTCATTCCTATTTCTAGCATGCTCTCTTGCCTCTTTCACATCTATCCTCCTATCACCCAGAGCTTTCTTCACTCCATCCATCACCCAGACTTTGGCCTTCCACTTGTACTTTTCCCATCATCTCTTGCATTCATCACCTTCTTTAGCAGACAGCCATTTTCTATTCTCTCAACATGGCCTAACCACCTCAACTTATTCATATCCACTCTAACTGCTAACTCATTTCTTACATCAGCTCTCACCCTCACTACTTCGTTCCTAACCCTATCTACTCGAGATACACCAGCCATACTCCTTAGACACTTCATCTCAAACACATTCAATTTCTGTCTCTCCGTCATTTTCATTCCCCACAACTCCGATCCATACATCACAGTTGGTACAATCACTTTCTCATACAGAACTCTCTTTACATTCATGCCCAACCCTCTATTTTTTACTACTCCCTTAACTGCCCCCAACACTTTGCATCCTACATTCACTCTGATGTACATCTGCTTTCACTCCCCCATTGGCTGCAACAACAGACCCCAAGTACTTAAACTGATCCACCTCCTCAAGTAACTCTCCATTCAACATGACATTCAACCTCTCACGACCTTCCCTTCACATACATCTCATAACCTTACTTTTACCCACATTAACTCTCAACATCCTTCTCTCACACACCCTTTCCAATTCTCTCACTAATCGGCCAAGCTTCTCTTACATATCTGCAACCAGCACAGTATAATCCGCAAGCAACAACTGATTTACCTCCTATTCATGGTTATTATTGTCTACTAGTTTCAATCCTCATCCAAGCACTTGAGCATTCACCTCTCTCACCACTCCATCAACATACAAGTTAAACAACCACGGCGATACCACACATATCTGTCTCAGCCCCACTCTCACTGAAAACCAATCGCTCACCTCATTTCCTATCCTAATACATGCTTCACTACCTTTGTAGAAACTTTTCACTGCTTGCAACAACCTTCCACCAACTCCATATAACCTCATCACATTCCATATCTCTTCCCTATCAACTCTATCATACGCTTTCTCCAGATCCATACACCCAACATACACCTCCTTACCTTTTGCTAAATATTTCTCTCATATCTGCCTAACTGTAAAATTCAGATTCATACAACCCCTACCTCTTCTAAAACCAACCTGTACTTCTAAGATTGCATTCTTTGGCTTATCCTTAATCCTATTAATCAGTACTCTACCATACACTTTTCGAATTACACTCAGCAAACTAATACCCTTGAATTTCAACACTCATGCACATCTCCCTTACACTTATATAGTTGTACAATACACGCACAAACCCAATCTACTGGTACCATTGACAAATGAAAAGTTATTTTAAACAATCTCACCAACCATTCAAGTACAGTCAAACCCCCTTCCTTCAACATCACAGCTCTCTCACCACCCATACCAGATGCTTTTCCTACTCTCGTTTCATCTTGTGCTCTCCTCACTTCCTCTATTGTAATCTCTCTCTCATTCTCATCTCCCATCAACGGCACCTCAACAACTGCAACAGCAATTATATCTGCCTCCCTATTATCCTCAACATTCAGTAAACTTTCAAAATATTCCGCACACCTTTTCCTTGTCTCCTCTCCTTTTAACAACCTTCCATTTCCATCTTTCACCGTCTCTTCAATTCTTGAGCCAGCCTTCCTTACTCTCTTCACTTCTTCCCAAAACTTCTTATTCTCTTCATAAAAATGACCCAATCCCTGACACCACCTCAGGTCAGCTGCCTTCTTTGCCTCACGTACTTTGTGCTTTACTTCCACATTTTTTTCTCTATATTTTTCAAACTTCTCTATACTATTACTCTGCAGCCATTCTTCAAAAGCCCTCTTTTTCTCTTTCACTTTTATCTTCACTCCTTCATTCCACCATTCACTGCCCTTCCTCATACTGCCTCCAACAACCTTCTTGCCACACACATCACTTGCAATCCCAACAAAATCTTCTTTTACTAACTTCCACTCCTCCTCTAAATTACTGGTTTCTCTTACTTTCACTTTGTCATATGCCATTTTCAACCTCTCCTGATATTTACTTTTTACCCCCGGTTTTATTAGCTCTTCAACCCTCACTAGTTCCTTTTACATCCACCTATTCTATTCACCCACTCTTTTGCTACAATTAATTTTCCTTCCACCAAAAAATGATCAGACATACCGTTAGCCATACCCCTAAACATGTGCACGTCTTTCAGTTTTCCAAACAATCTTTTAGTTATCAACACATAAACCATTAATGCCCTTTCTACTACTCTTCCATTTTCCACTCTTACCCATGTATACTTATTTTTATCTTCCTTTTTGAAAAATAGAACTTATTACCATCTCTTGCTCAACACACATATCTAAGAGTCTCTCGCCACTCTCATTTTCACCTGGTACGCCATACTTCCCAATCACACCTTCTACCTCTCCAGCGCCCACTCTAGCATTCAAGTCACCCATGACAACTACATAAATCCTTCTACCCAGTCCTTCTACACACCTAGTTAATTCATTCAAAAACTCATTCCGCTCTTCTTCACTTTTCTCACTACCTGGCCCATACGCACTGACAAACGCACAACATTCCCTACCCAACCTAACCCTTACCCACATTAACCTAGATGATATCTCCTTCCAATCCACTACTTTACCTGTCATAATAATATTGAATAGGAATATGTTATGCAACGACCAAATAGCAACACTGTTGACTAAATGTAAAGCAAAAATGGGAATGTTATTCAGACACTTTCAAACAAGAAAAGCTGAACACATGATTATGCTTTAGAAAACTTATGTACGTAGTACACTCGAGTACTGCAATGTGATATAGTAACCACACTACCAAAAGGATATTGCACAAATAGAGTGTTCAAAGGTCATATACTGCTAGATTAGAAGTAGTTAAGGACCTTGACTACTTTGAAAGACTGCAATTTTTAAAACTATACAGTCTAGAAAATAAAAGAAAACTCTACAAGCATACAAGCATGGAAGCAAATAGAAGGAATTACTGAAAACATCATGGAGCTAAAAATATCAGAAAGAGCAAGCCGTGGTAGATTAATAGTGCCAAAAAATATACCAGGAAAACTAAGGAAGGCGCACAGGACATTAATCCACTACGCACCAGCATCGATAAAGCAGCGACTATTTAATGTGCTGCCAGCTTATCTAAGAAACATATCAAGAGTGAGCGTAGATGTGTTTAAGAATAAGCTCGATAAATACCTAAGATGCATCCCAGACCATCCAAGACTGGAAGATGCAAAATACACCGGAAGGTGCATTAGCAACTCTCTGGTGGATATACGAGGTGCCTCACACTGAGGGACCTGGGGGAACCCAAATATAAAATAAGGCAAAAAGGTAAGGCTCTCTCTCTCTCTCTCTCTCTCTCTCTCTCTCTCTCTCTCTCTCTCTCTCTCAGTATTTGAAGTGAAAAAGCTAAATATTCTTCTAATTGGAGTCTTGTATTTATGTGAAGATGTTGCTGACATGATTTCCTTTTCCTTCTATTCGATTCTTCAAAGTTGTCATCAAATGAGAATTGAGTCAAGTTCGTTGCTTCCTCAGGGGAGAGAGAGAGAGAGAGAGAGAGAGAGAGAGAGAGAGAGAGAGAGAGATCTACACTTTTTGATAACTCGTCGATGCTCATTTACGGAGTCGACCAACAGCCAAGTACAGTACCTCATTCCCTAATAAAGTCAAGTTAATTTTTGTAAAGAAAACAGCCAAATTTTTAATTGCTTCCCTTTCAGGTTGAGCATCGAACGCTGCTCTCGAATCGTAAATAGAACTAGCCACTTAGGGTTATGCCAAAGATTTCTTTATTGGGTCCCTTTTGTATGACTGATGTGTGATTAAAATAATTTCTCTCTCTACTTCAAAGCCCCTTACATGCATTGTGCAACACACACACACACACAGACACACACACACACAAACATATATATATATATATATATATATATATATATATATATATATATATATATATATATATATATATATATATATATACACACACACACATATATATATATATATATATATATATATATATATATATATATATATATATATATATATATACACACACACACACATATATATATATATATATATATATATATATATATATATATATATATATATATATATATGTGTGTGTGTGTGTGTGTGTGTGTGTGTGTGTTTGTTGTAAAAAGATATTTCTCCCAAAAATCTTTCGTTTTCTGTGAGAGAGAGAGAGAGAGAGAGAGAGAGAGAGAGAGAGAGAGAGAGAGAGAGAGAGTCAAATTCTTGATGCTCTCCCATACCGATGTCACAATGTAGTTTTTTTTCTGCTTCTCTTCTCACACAGCTTCTACCAATAACAGTCAACCCATGACCCAAGTACGAAATATATTGTGTAGTCCAAAAAGATCAACATTTCTCTCATCAGTTCCAAGGGAATCGTAGGAGGATCTTCAGAAGCAAGTCCAATTCCTTCCATTAGGATTTAGATGTTTCGTTCAAGAGCACCCATTGGATGGCTTCTCTTTTTGGGAACAATAAATATGAGTCTCAATAGGTCGAGGAGTTCACTCACTCCTTTCGAGGTCTAGGTTCCTCATTGCCCTCTAAACAAAACTGTGATTTTGGCACATTACTAGAAGTAGGTGCAAATTGCTGCAATCTGCAGAAAATTCACTTTCATTGGCTACCTCCTACAGAGACATCATAGGTTGCATACTTTTACTTCTAACTTCAAGGGCAACCACATTTGACCCAGTAATGAACATCAAGTCTTCTCCATCTTCTTCCTCTTGACAGTAATACATTGGGTCCTTCTCTCTGGTTACGGTCCATTTCCCCTTTTGCCTACACACATACACACAAACTGAATAGTCTGGCTTATTCTTTACATATTCTCTTCTGTCATCATACACCTGACAACACTAAGATTACCAAACAATTCTTTTTCACCCGAGGGATTACTGCACTGTAGTTAATCAGTGGCCAATTTACTCTTGGTAAGGGTAGAAGGGACTTTTTAGCTATGGTGACCAGCTCTCCTAGGAGGACACTCCAAAATCAAATCATTGTTCCTTAGTCTTGGGTAGTGCCATAGCCTCTTTACCATGGTTTTCCACTCCTTGAGCTAGAGTTCTCTTGCTTGAGGGTACATCGGGGACACTATTCTATCATATTTGTCTTCTTGTTTTGTTAGTGTTTATGGTTTATATAGGAGATATTTATTTCAATGTTGTTACTCTTTTTTTAAATTTAATTTTTACTCGTTTCCTTTCCTCACTGGGCTATTTTCCATGTTGGAGCCCCGAGCCTTATAGCATTGTACTTTTCCAAATAGGGTTGTAGCTTAGCAAATAACAATAATAATAATAATAATAATAATAATAATAATAATAATAATAATAAATTTAGACAAACAAGCAGATTGTGTCTTATGGTGAAGGCTTCTACAACGGTTCAGTTTTCTTTGGTTTTGCTTAATCTCAGTTTTAGAAAAATTTAAAGAAAACAGTAACCACATTATTGAATGTTCTTCTTAAGTCTTGGAGTTTACTTATTTATTCTTTTGGAAGTTCAAATTTGGATGGTATAATGTTGCATCTTGTAATTATTGTGTGTTGAGAGAAGATTTAATTATCTGGAGAATCACGAGATTACAAAACTAAAGGTTGGAAAGGATGGCAGAAGTAAAGATTAAACTGAATCAAAACAGTAACATAAAATACATGTAAAATGAAGCAATAAAACTTTCATTTTATTATTTATTATTCTTAGTTGTATAGCTTACGAACTTACAACCAATCTAAGTTGCACCTTGCCTAACGTTGAAGTATTATTAATAAGAGCAGAAACAAAACCTTAATCCCTCGTCTGTTGGGAGAATCGAACGCTGGTCTTTCCATCTAAGTTAATATGACGTTGCCACCATACCACAAGGCGACCTTGTGAACAGTGAAATTTCCGGGAAATTATATGTATAGGAGAGTTGTGCCTGATCAGTGAGTGACTCACAGTCCGAGATGGTACTTTCCCGGCCAATATCAGTCAGGGGAACTATATAGAGAGTGACTTTGTAATGATGGACTCTTAAACAGCCTTACATATGGTTAACTTTTAATATTTTATGATTGTTTTTATAATTATTCGTAAAAAAATTGATTGCATTTTTCGTGTAACATTTACGTAAAATTGTTGTTATTTTACATATAGAGTTTGAGAAAAAGAATTTTGAAATTTTTAGAAAGAATGGGATCAAGATTATCCAACCGCTGAATTATCGGTAATATAAAAAACCAATACATCAATTCCCTAATAATGCAAGAGGGTTTGCTCCTCTCTTTCATACTTCTCCTGTACTTCTCTAAACGCTCTTTTCTCCCTATTTCCTTAATCTTTCCCATCCCTGTACCTGCCTTTGAGCTATAACCTAGACTGTATCCAGGGGTACTCTTCCTTTCCCCATATTCCCCACTTCCCTATTTTTAATAATGTTTTAATTCTATTTTTAAATTTCAGTTGTCCTTTGAACTGAATCAGGCACCATTGACTTGTGGAATCGTGATATTTGAATCTTTGTAAATTCATAAATCTCACACACTGGCCATTTTGGAGAATGATTAAGTCCCAACTTTGATAGGCAAAGAGATGTATTAGGACATAATATTTATGGTATCCTTTAACGAACAAAGGCAAATCTATAAACAAGCATTTTTAGCCAGAAAGTTCTACCCTGAAGGAGTTCTTGAGCTCTGGTATGTGCATTTCAACTATACAAAATACCAATGATTAGTAAAAGGGGTCAGTGTGTTGCTTTCTGTTCCAAACGGTTATTCAATATTGGATGTTTAAACTGACTGATTTGTGTTTAGTTAAGTAACTCGTTAATTTACTTACCTCATTAATTTAAGCTTGTAATTATTTACATTTCTGTACCTATTTAAAGGTGTGATTATCTAGAATTGTTGACTGTAACAGCCAATGAATGCCACTTAATTGTTTTGTATGTATTTAATTTTTCATGCCAGACCGTAAGATTTTCTTTGGAATCGGTTTTACCTGGAGCTACAAGAATACTGTTGGTACTTATATAAGCAACATTCAGAACCTACGGAAAAAACAAAAATAGCGACAAAACCATTTACCCTCTCTCTCTCTCTCTCTCTCTCTCTCTCTCTCTCTCTCTCTCTCTCTCTCTCTCTCTCTCTCTCTCTCTCTCTCTCTCTCAATCTAACAGAATTGCCACTGTAAATGAGGAAGAAAATAACCTATAATCATTATAGTTTTTCACAATTTGCTATATTTTCTTTCTCCCTCTAAATCCAATATTAAAAATTTGTGAGATAGTTTTCGTAAATATAACAGTTTTTATGGAATCTTACAACAGAATAGAAGAGCATATCCTCCTGTTTCCATTTAAACATAATTAGAAACAGATCAAAACTCATTATAGAATAAGAAGGATTAAAAATGCAACATTTATTAACATATCAACTTATATAAAGGGATAATATAGAATTGGGTTTTATTTAGTCACCCTCGAAAGTCAAGACAGAAAAGAAAGAAAACTGTGTTGCAAGTTTTTCTCTTTTCTGCAAAATCTATAAAAAATTGCATAAATTGATCTTCATTATAGTCAAACAAAAATAAAGTTTTCACGTTTGTATTCTATCTTTCAGTTTCTTTACTTATTAAATACTAATAGAGCAGGAAAGGCTTCCTGCATTCTCAGTGAACGGTTAATATTACGCAAATTCCTGACGAGTGTGATCAGATGGAAAATATTTTATCATCATAATGATGTGTTTTCAAAAATTTGGACTATTTAACGTTTTAAGAATTATTTTTTTGTGTTGATAATTATTTTTGATAAATTTTAATGAAAACCTTTGTATAATGGGGAAGATTCAGTAAAAATTTACATAAATAGTTATAGAAAAAGAAATCAGAATTTTTAAAAGAGGCGGATCAAGTTGCTTGGTTGTAAGGTTATCAATATCATGATGAGGAATAATAAATCTTAATTTTATTATTGGTATTATTGAAAACCCTCTTGACTGAAGGATTGTCAAAACATTGATTCTAAAAGTGATTGCTCAATTCTCTCGCGTACTGGGTTAGTCGAAGATGTTAAATATATTATCTTTCCAGAGTACTCTAAATGCTCAGCTTACTACTTTGTGTAATCTATGATTGTAAGAACCATCTAATTTACCCTATAATAAGAAGAAATGTAAAATACGTTTTATGTACACTATTGTATCAAATAGTTACTTTATACTTTGTAATTGTAAACTAAAGGCTTAATATATCAATTAAATTATATAGAAAATAAACGTATTTCAATAGAGTAATTTAAAACTCCTGCTAGAATCCTTAACTAATATATAAAAATCATTTGAACTTAAAAATTTTGTTTTATAAAAGAAATCTTAATCAAAGTTTACTGGAAAAAAAAATAGATTATCATAGAAAATACATATAAATGTCGGTGATTTCTTTAATCCCGTGTGAACGAATTAAATCTTGAAGGTATTTTTAAAAAACTTGTCTAGTAAAATATGAATCAGAAGATTATTCATCTTTTAGCTAATTCATGAATGAAAACACCTTTAAAATTTCTCTTTTTACATTTGAATAAAATCTATAATTTGATCTCAATGATTTTATCTGCAATTTTCATCTTGATGTTTTATGAATGATAAAAATTGAAATATCTTGTTTCGTACTGAAAGTTTTTAGATCAAAATCAGCCAAAAAAAGAAAAAAAATATTCGTTTTTCAATTGTCTGGGTCACTAATACTAGGTTGGCTTCCTGAGAGCTATCAGACAAAATTCTCCCACCATCACCAATCCACAGTTGGCTAGCGTGGTGATGAAAACTGTTCAAACTTCAGACATGAATAAGGGTGTGTCTGAGGCCTTTGACCTGCAGTGGAGCTGAAACGGCTGCATCTTATATATATGCAAGGTTGAATGTCATGTTGAATGGAGAGTTACTTGAGGAGGTGGGTCAGTTTAAGCTGGGGTCTGTTGTTGCAGCAAATGGTGGAGTGGAAGCAGATGTACGTCAGAGAGTGAATGAAGGTTGCAAAGTGTTGGGGGCAGTTAAGGGAGTAGTAAAAAATAGAGGGTTGGGCATGAATGTAAAGAGAGTTCTATATGAGAAAGTGATTGTACCAACTGTGATGTATGGATCGGAGATGTGGGTAATGAAAGTGATGGAGAGACAGAAATTGAATGTGTTTGAAATGAAGTGTCTAAGGAGTATGGCTGGTGTATCTCGAGTAGATAGGGTTAGGAACGAAGTGGTGTGGGTGAGAAGGGGTGTAAGAAATGAGTTAGCGGCTAGAGTGGATATGAATGTGTTGAGGTGGTTTGGCCATGTTGAGAGAATGGAAAATGGCTGTCTGCTAAAAAAGGTGATGAATGCAAGAGATGACGGGAGAAGTGCAAGAGGAAGGCCAAGGTTTGAGTGGATGGATGGTGTGAAGAAAGCTCTGGGTGATAGGAGGATAGATGTGAGAGAGGCAAGAGAGCGTGCTAGAAATAGGAATAAATGGCGAGCGATTGTGACGCAGTTCCGGTAGGCCCTGCTGCTTCATCTGTGGTGGATAATGTGGGAGGTTGGGCTGTGGCACCCTAGCAGTACCAACTGAACTCGGCTGAGTACCTGGTTAGGTTGAAGGAACGTAGAGAGTAGAGGTCCCCTTTTTTGTTTTGTTTCATTGTTGATGTCAGCTACCCCCCAAAATTTGGGGAAGTGCCTTTGGTATATATATATATATATATATATATATATATATATATATATATATATATATATATATATATATATATATATATATATATATATACATATATATATATAAATATATATATATATATATATATATATATATATATATATATATATATATATATATATATATATATATATATATATATATATATATATATATATATATATATATATATATATATATATATATATATATATATATATATATATATATATATATATATATATATTTATGTATATATATATATATATATATATATATATATGTATATATATATATATATATATATATATATATATATATATATATATATATATATATATATATATATATATCATGGACTCAAATAATGTATTTGTAATTATGTATCTCTTTCAGTATCAAAAACTTACAAGTTAGTTGACACAACACAGTCAGATGTTGGCGAAGAAGATACAGAAGAAGAATGACAATTTTCTTTTTCGTTATTCGAATTGTCTCGGTTGATTACGATGATGATAAGATCATCAAATGACATTAGAGCCAAACATCTTATGGCACATTACTAGTACTCATTAAATGGTTTAAATCTGTAATGAACAATGCTGATCTCCATCCAAGGAAAGTGAATTTTCCAGCGCTGTCCCAAGCTCGTCCCACCAATCTTAACTATGTTGATGATTGTTACCTGAGCCGGTTGTACAGGGTTATTCCTTATCAAACATGTGTTCTAATCAAGAAAGGATAAGTTAATCACTTTTATAAGTAACCTCCGATAATATATAAGAAATTCAATAAATTTTCTAATAAAAATATCTAGGTATAATAAGGAAACGACTGTTGACTAGTTCACGAATGACCAATTCTGTAGCCTCTAACTTCCAACCAATCTTTTTTTGACACACGGGGTCGTCAAAGAATTGACTACAATAGGTGTGATAAGGTGCCTCTGACGTCATCTATTGGCGGTAACGTGAAACTCGTTATGATTTACGGGATACGATAGAGTCTGCGTTATGCCTTTCGTAATGTAACACATAGATTTTTCTACGTACTTCTTACTAATGACGCATTTTATACAATGAAACATATTATTTATCGTATATTTTCATAATAATTCAACAGAAAGGTGCAACAAATAACTGTTTAATCACTTAATTGTCTCGCCGATTTAGGTACATGTGGCAACTGTTTAGTAACCCTCCCCCCCTAATCCCCGAATGTAATTGAAATAACGATTGTTTGTTAAGGAAATATATATATATATATATATATATATATATATATATATATATATATATATATATATATATATATATATATATATAGTTTGCAATTCTTTAAGGCGAATTAAGTTGTGCTCAGACAACAAGGAACCACAAGTTAAATGTCGTCTGTTTGATAAAAAATCTCTGACCAAATAGCAACAGAAATAAAGTAATGAAAATTTTAATGAAGAGATGATGGGGGTAATTAGCAATTTAGTACTCTACTGCTAAGGCCATCTATTGGCCATTGAAATAAACATTGTGTAGAGCTCTTGAATCCTTGCTTTCTGGAATCTTCCATGACGTCATTACGGTATAAAATAGCCTGAATAGCCTACTTAACTAGAACTGAATATGATTTATACTTACCACACATATTTTCTACCTAAGTATCAATCTATCACCCTTTCCAGTTATATAGAATCATTCCCATGAATGGAACATGGGACGTGTGCTGCCATCTTTTGACAAGAAGTAGGAACACTCAGATTCTATCAAAGTTTGATGTTACTAGTACATAATTTTATAGTTTTTTATTATAATTAATGTATCAAAAATTTATAATTCCAACATTACTATTTTACTACACATTTTTCGGATCCAAATTATGCCAATTGTGTGTAAAATACACATAATATGTAGTACAAAAATATACAGAGAAGATCCCAATTTTCAAAAAGAAAATAGTTGGATTTTAGCCACAGAATTAAAATCCCCAAATTAAACCATAATATGTTTCATGTCGACAGTAAATTCGCTATCAGTTAATCATAATCCCAATTATAGATATCAATCCTCTACATTATAGTGTGTCTTATTATAAACCCATCTAATGTTTGTGCATATGTTTCGCAGTTATTAGCCTGCGTGAAAATTCCATTTATTGGGCAAGTGAGTTCCAACCCTGACCTCAATAGGAGTTCATGGCCTAACAAAGAAGCAAATCCTATTGGACAATTTGTAAATAACTTTAAACACAGAGAACTGTATTTACTGATTGTGTGAATCTGCAATAGCGTACTTATTATTGTAAGCTGGTTAACCATTCACTTACCATCAATGACTGACGTTACAGTAACACAGATATTATCTGCCTCTGATCCACATAAGATGAAATCTTGAAAATGTTCAAGGCGATACGAGGACATTGTGGAGATTTGTGTCTTTGAATATTGAATAAAGAAATGGGTGTTATTCTCCCATACTCATCGTTCAGAGATCAAAAGGATTCAGGCTTTATTCAGGAGACCAGAGGAACCACTTACATGTTTCCTCCTATTCATTTCCCTTCTCATAGTTTTTTCTTCTCCCGTTATGGAAATTGATAATCAATGAATTAAAGCAATGCCCAGCAGTGTATCTGATCTATTTGATGAAAGAAAACATTTGGAAACTTGGCAAAGAAAAGACCATTAATCTAACAGCATTTCTGGAACCTCTGAGAACAGAAGACGAAACAAGACCAGACAGTATACTTGAAAGTAGAATATATCTGCCACGAGACTTTACACTGAAGACCCTCACTCAAGTCCTCAGCTCCTATAAACCAAAATAGTTTACCAATGGACAAAAATCCCTGCATTGAACCTTAGCCTCCTGCTGTAAGGTGGAATAGTTCATGATATACAAGGCAGCCTAAAGAGTTAACTTACACATCAGTAATTATGTTATCTTAGTAAGAATAAAGCGTGGAAATAAGAAAGTTGAAATAAAATGTATAAAATAAAATTTTAGCCCACATTACTTAAGGAAACTCACTAATGAAATGATCCCTTTCTGGATACATGAACTCGTCTAGATTTGTAGATGATATTTCAAAGATTTTAAACCGTTAAAACGCTACAATTTTTTTGACATATCTTTGTGTGTATGCTTAGTTTTATATGCACATAAATATACGCACACCACACAATAGTACCGTATGGATGGATCCAACAATTCCTCAAAGCCCAAGAAATTATTTGCAAAATTTATATGTTGCTCAAATTATCAATGGATTTCTTTATGTTTGGTGTTTTCCTGAGACAATTGCTAAGCAATGAAAGAAAGGTTCCAAGTCATACTTTCTCTTCATCTACACATTAGATAGAGAATTCAGCCCAAAAATCAATAAATGGTTTTAGCAAAATGCATAAGTAACAAAGAATTAATTGTGACATTCCTCCACATCAAAACGTGTGCAGCTTTTGGACGACCAATATCTGTGAACCAGTCAGCACAGAAAAAATAAATATTAATTGTAAATAAAAAATCTGGTCATTCTTTTATTCTATTTATATTGGTAAATTTTTGGGATGAGCAAAATACCCAAATTACGCAAAGGAATTTTAATTGCAGGACAAAAGTATATCAGGTCAACAAAAATTTCATTCTGGGCGTCCAATATCATGCATTCAAATAAAGCATTTGTTTTTACGTATATCTCTCAGTATCAAAAACTTTTATCAACATATGCATTGTCATATATATATATATATATATATATATATATATATATATATATATATATATATATATATATATATATATATATATATATATATATATACATACATATATATATATATATATATATATATATATATATATATATATATATATATATATATATATACACGCATATATATATATATATATATATATATATATATATATATATATATATATATATATATATATATATATATATATATGTGTGTGTGTGTGTGTGTGTGTGTGTGTGTGTGTGTGTGTACTTATTTCATCATTTCTCCAGAACACATAGTTACATAAAGATAAAAAGTCACGCCAGATGGATCACATGGTTTATAGGAGGAAAGAATTACAGGGAGTAACTGAGTGTGTGTAAGGTCATAACAGGAGAGATTCAAGTTTTGGTGGGGCTAAATCCGGGATCCGATCTGAGGTCACTGCTGCTTTGTATCTTTAATGTGTTGATGGAGGATGTCAACAACGAGACACGATGATGTCTGTTCTATGCAGATGACAGAGTCTTCCTAACCAAGAACAGGAAGGAATGGGAAATGAACATGTAACCCTATCAATATAAACATATAATTAAATACATATTCGTATATGTTTTACACACACAAACACACACACACACACACACACACACACACACACACATATATATATATATATATATATATATATATATATATATATATATATATATATATATATATATATATATATATATATATATATATATATATATATATGCACATCAGTAGCAGCAAAGCATATTTGCATATTTATATACAATAATCGCACAAAGATTAATTCCACAAAGGCAGTTATTACCTGAAGCACATAATCTTTAAGCAAGATACAAAGTACCCTCAACTTCAGTCTGCTCTCTATTAAGTAATATTTTTTTCCTTAATAAATCTTGCAGATCTCTTTGCATACAAATGGGTCAAATTTGTACTTTTTTCTTTTTTTTTAGATTCTCTTCTATGATGTTATTTGACTGAATCAATTTCTTTATACATTACTTATCAACTGGGATTTTCATCTCTAGCGTGAAAAAACTGTGCATTGTAATCTTGAGTATATATGACATATCAAAAAGAGAATTGAACAACATGAGATAAGTATCATTTTTATGTATGCGAATTAATGTAGCTGCCAGAAACGACCTGATGAGAATAGATGGGTCAGAGATATAGCGGTGATGCTGCCAGCCTTCCCAAAGCAAAGGTTCAGCTCCATGGTTATTCCATGAAATTCTAACGATCCTCCTTTTGTCTAAGAAACCAATTCCGTTCTAGATAATTAGCCAAATGTTATTGATTGTAGCAAATGTGGAATAAAGCTTGGGTCTTGCAACCTCATCCCGAAAGGTTTACCAGGAATAAGAAGGAGAAAATACTTAATAAGAAACATATTTTGAAGTAGGCGACAGGGACACATTCAACAGGACAGCTTCAAAAGGATTAATTGATTGATAGATTTGGACTTTTTTGGCATCCTACCATCGAAGGTCATTGACGCCGTCTTTATCTGTTATTATAAATAAAGAATAAAAGGAAATTCAATTTCAAACCATAAGAGTGAAGATGTCTTCATAAATGTTAAATAGCTTTCTAAATTAAAGCTAAAAATTCTGCATATCACGAAATCTATAAGGTTCTCATTTACGAAATTTACGGGTTTTTAGTTCCGGGTACATCAAAGTTCATTTTCCATTTGACCTTATCGATAATCTTGCGATGAAGCTTAGGCCTACGTTTTTCTTGCCTCATCTCAGCCATTTCCTTCTTGCATGTTCATCTTTCTTTGGATAAACACTTTTAGAAACATCACTTAAACTCACTTAAAGGCAAGGACTGAAAAAAGAACCCTCTCCAACATTTATTTGGAGGATATAAGTAGGAGGAATACTTATATGACTCTGGGCTATAAGACCAGACAAAGGGTTCAGGAGCCCATTCAGCGCCATAGTGAAACTGGGCGTTGCTTATTTTCTCCCTCAATTCACAAAAGGGATTAACAATTACAGCAAAAATTTTCAGAATAAGTTGAAAAATGTTCTGAAATTTTGACGTAAAAAAATAATACTGCGGACGATGAAATACTCCCTCCGACTTTGCTCACCAAAAAAGAAAGTTTTCTTCCAAAGAAAAAGTAGAGAAAATTCATTTCACATACTGCGTAATTTCGTTAGAGGAAATTCCCATTAATATCACTTACGAACTCCTGACCATTTGGTAATGCGATGACAAAGAAAAAAATGTTCTCTTCTTTTGACATGTAATTACTGGTAATGCGAGACATGAAAGGAAAAACACTTTAAAGCAAAATGTCGGGAATTTTCAAACTGGCTATCCGAAAGTCCCGCCATTTGACTTCATGAACGTTTCGTCAAATGAGGGCAAGGATGGGGGTTTAAAACACGACTGTATTGGAACTTAAATCTGAACCACCTGGTGGGGAAGGAACGAGTGTTGTGGAAATTGTCTGCTTATGATGTATCAACGATGAATCTAACATAAAATCAAGGCAACATGACAAAAATGTCTTATGTATGTGTTTAGTGTCAATGACTTTCCAAGTCATTGGATATGGACAAATTCTGGCCCTCAGCCGAAGCCTTAAGTTTTCCCTTGTGTTTAAAGAAAAACCTTAACTGTTTTGCGATCGTGTAGTAAATGAAAAGGCATTGTCAAACCCCTTGCAAAGAAATATACTAAGATTTCCCTCCACTTTGCTAAGGAAACTTTAGTTAACGCGGGAAAATGAACCTTTCTTCGAAGCTGCTGAGCCTCACTCGGCCTCTTTGCTTCATCGTCCCCCCTAAAGATAAGTCATTTATTAAATTCGTTCTTTTCTCTCTACCTCGTGTACCAGGTTGGTTGTAGTATAAGTTTGTGTGCAAGACATGTAGTTTTTATATCGCAGTTTTATGTAGAGATCCTTGTGATTGGGGATCTGAATCCTGAGTTAAATGAGAATAGGGATATTTGGTGTGTGATTCGTTGTGTATTGAATTCGAATTGGCACTATTTTCAGTTTGTTAATGAGTCCGGTGTGGACTTTGTGCTTGAAGGGCACGTGTTACATTACCAAGAGTCAGCCTTGTTTTTCATCAAGTCGTGTGAATGCTTAAGAATTTGTTTGTCTTGTGTCGGAGTTTAATTTCATAATAAAATGGTAATTTTGTCACCGTATTTTAGTTAACTCTTGAAAGGTTTTGGGAATCTCGCCTCTTCAAGGCCTTGCGATCCGCCCAGTACATCGGGCAGATTTAATAAACTGGTGAAAATCACAACATTTGGTCCTTCGAACTGGACCGCAAGCACTTCCCAGAGCCGGACAGAACTAATTTAAAATGAGCTTTTGAGAGAGAGAGAGAGAGAGAGAGAGAGAGAGAGAGAGAGAGAGAGAGAGAGAGACGAACAATTAAGGTCCTCAACGTCCCGATGTGCGATCGCCCACGTGGGTCAGTTTTTTTTAGTCCCTTCCTAACGTAAAATTACTTTTCTTTCCTTGCTTTGCCAACCCCCTCCCCCCCGGAAACGTAAAGTAAAGTTAATCAAAATGGCGGAGGCCACGATCGTGCACATCGAGGCGTCGATGGGCCTACTAAACGACTTACTTAGCGAAACGCAAAGAGCGCTATTAGAGACCTATTCTGAGTCCGTTTACCAGAATTTGGTAACGGAGATGCAGGTAGAGGTCCGACAGCTAAGAGAGCTATACAAAAGCCAGTGTGTGAAACTAGAATCTAGTATTGAAGCCCGAATTAGGCACACGTTGGGTGAAGCTACACACGCTTCTTCTCTACTGTATAATAGGATAGAAAAAATGAAAAGCACTTCAACGGGGAATGTTGCCCTCCCCAGGCTGAAGCCGCTGCCTCTCCCCACGTTTGAAGGGGAAGTACAAGAGTACGCATCGTACCGTGAGCTCTTCACAATTCACGTGGATCGAAGAGCGGATTTAGACGAAGTGTCTAAATTTACTTATTTATTGGGGACGTTGGGCAAAGAGCCACTTAGAATCATCAAATCTCTAAGTGTAACCGCCGCAAACTATAGTGTAGCATTAGAGCTATTAGATAAGCAGTATGGCAATGTGCACCAGACACTCGTGATTCTGCACAGCAAATTAGCCAACATCTTTGTCCCGTCACTAAACCCAGTAGAACTCAAAAGGTTCCGTTTTGAGTTGACCATCATAATCGAACAAATCAAAAGACTGAGTACCAAGGACATAGGCCAGGGCATGGTCATGAGCCTCATAAATCAAAAATTGTCAGAGGGAAAGCTCTACCGCAAACTGGTCGAGCATTTGAGAAAATGAGACTATACGTTGGACGAGTTTTTTGAGGCAATAGACTTTATTGTGAGAATGCTAGAAGACGATGCGTTGCAGAGAGGTGACAGTCTTGAGAGTGACAAAAGACCAGACAGTAGTGTAAGACCGAAAACCCATCCCATCCACAATAATTTCTGCCCATTTGGTAGCGAACGGCACCCACCTCACGGATGTCGCCAAGTGACTGACGTAGCTGCTAGACGTCGCATTTTGCTGAAAAGGGGTCTTTGTTTTAATTGTACGAAATCAGGTCATCGTAGCGATAAATGTTCCATCTCAAATTCCTGTAGAAACTGTAATGCTAAGCACCACACTGCAATTTGCGATGCGGGTAGACTACCACAATCGATCCCTAGTCATAGTAGTAGTTAAACAACGACTTCTCGCCCCGTAGTAAATGCGACGCCTCAGCAGCCCGAAAGTTTCCCCCGACCACCCAAGACTAAAGTAGAGGCTAAACCATGCACAAGCGCAAAGATCGCATAGAGGTCTGATGTGGACCTCCCATGCACTATCTTGCCAACATTCATGGCAGGTATCCACCAAAGCAAGGTAGTAAGCGAGTCCGCCTATTCCTCGACTCGGGAAGACAGAGGAGCTTCATCTCAGCAAAAATTGCCCGTCAATTAGGCCTAAAGGTGGTAGGACGAGTATCCTTAAATATAGCTACGTTTGGTTCCGAGGAAATAAGCGGTCAATACGATGTAGTAAGTTGCAGGGTTGAAATGGGCAAAAGAATCGTGCGTATGAAACTAGTAGCACATGAGAGTGTAGACGTCTCGATACATAACGCTGGTTATGGTAAAATCAGACAGCATCTGTTGACCAAGGGAGTCACGTTAGCCGATCCAGTAAGCAAGTCGGATGTGTTGAAGAATGTCCACGTATTAGTAGGGGCTGACTACTTTAGTTATTTTGTAATAGGCGTGGAGAGAGTGGCTGGGATCAATCTCTTCCTGACGCATGATGGCATGCCGCCATATGGGAAGGTGCCACAGTGGCTACTGCAAGGGGAGAGGATTGAGCAGGTGAGAACGTTGAGATTGTGCAGAATCACGAACGAGCCATATCTGTGTGATGTAGACGAGTGGTGGCGATTAGACCGTGTTGGCATCGCCCAATCTGAGCAATACACTGTTCGCGAGGCCGAGGCCGTGCGAAAGGTATCGCAAAGCGCTGTGAAAAAACCTGAGGGATATCAGGTTAGCCTACCATTCGGGTCGGAAGCTAGGCCAGCAACTAATTATCGTAACGCTGTGGCGCAGTTAGAGTCGTTGCAGACCAAATTCAGAAAGGATAGGAAATATTTTGAACAATATCAAGGAGTGATAGACAAATATATCGAAGCCGGTTTTATATCTGAGGTGAAAGATCCCATAGTGGAAGGTTATTACATGCCACACTTTTGGGTCAGGAAAGACAGCCGTACCACCCCCCTTAGAATCGTGTTCAATGCCTCGGCAAAGTCAAAGGGTTGTAAGTCATTGAATGAATGTCTCTTACCTGGGCCCAATTTGGTAGAGGTAGCATATAGTTTAATCATAAGGTTTAGGTTGAACCGATATGCCATGTTAGCCGACATAAATAAAGCATTCCATCGTGTTTTGTTAGATCCTCGTGATGCCAAATACACACGATTTCTGTGGCGCGAGGCAGCTGGTCGAGCGCTTACCTTCGCCCTTAGAGTCGTGGTGTTCGGCATCACACCAAGTCTATTTTTGCTACAACAGATATTAAATTGTCTTTTTAAAGAGAAAGGCCGGCCAGATTTGGTAAAATCCTTTTATGTCGATAACTATCTGGCCCCATTTGAGGATTTAGAACATATGAGGCAAGAGCAAGAGTCTGTTAATAACATCTTAAAGGGGGCGGGTATGCCCTTGGAAGGGTGGGCAACCAATCACTTGGCCTTCGATAGCGAGAGACAGTGGAGTGAGCCTGTGAGTGTGAACGTGCTCGGGCTGCGATGGGCCCGGGACGTGAACAGATTGTGTGTGAAGGCAAGTAAGGGGATTAGTGAATTGGGGGAGGGATGGGTGCCTACGAAGCGTAGGGTACTTTCCCTGTTGGTTTCGATTTACGATCCAATAGGTTTGATCAGCCCATTATTTGTAAAGGGAAAACTTTTCCTCCAACAACTATGGGAGGATAATGTAGGTTGGGATGACGTGTTAGGAGGAGAAAAGGCTAAAGAGGCAAGTGAATTGTTGAATGATTTGAAAGCGGTAAGCGACATCACCTTTCAAAGATGATTGTAAGTAGGTCAAGGACGGTGGCTCCTCAACATCCGGATCTCAGTATTGATAATGTTTCTTTAAATATGTATGACTCTTTCAAAATTTTAGGTGTGATTCTCGACAGTAAATTTACTTTTGAGAAACATATAAGGTCTCTGTGTTCTTCAATTGCACAAAAAATAGGCTTATTGAGAAAGTCTTTCAAGATTTTTGGTGATCAATCTATTCTGAAGAAGTGTTTTAATTCTTTCATTCTACCTTGTTTTGAGTATTGTTCTCCTGTTTGGTCTTCAGCTGCTGATTCTCATCTTAATTTGTTGGACAGAAACTTACGGTCTATTAAATTTCTTATTCCTGATCTAGATATTAATCTCTGGCACCGTCGTTCAATTAGTTCATTATGCATGTTGCATAAGATTTTTCATAACTCTGACCATCCTTTACATTCAGATCTCCCTGGACAATTCTATCCTGTTCGTAATACTAGGCAGGCAGTTAATTCTAATAGCCAGGCCTTCTCCATCACGAGCCTCAATACTACGCAGTACTCTAGAAGTTTTATTCCAGCTGTTACCAAGTTGTGGAATGATCTTCCTAATCGGGTGGTTGAATCAGTAGAACTTCAAAAGTTCAAAGTTGGAGCAAATGCTTTTTTGTTTACCAGGCGGACATGAGTCTTTTTATAGTTTATTTATGACATATTTGTTTTTGATGCTGTTAATAGTTTACATATGACATGTCTGTTTTGACGTTGTTACTGTTTTTAGAATGATTTATTGTTAATTTGTTCTCTTCATTTATTTATTTCCTTATTTCCTCTCCTCACTGGGCTATTTTTCCCTGTTGGAGCCCCTAGGCTTATAGCATCTTGCTTTTCCAACTAGGGTTGTAGCTTGGATAGTAATAATGATGATAATAATAATAATGATAAAAGGGTTTTGAACTACATGTGTTCACAGATGTCAGCAGTAAGGCATACGGAGCAGTGGCATATACCAGGGACGATTGCAATCGGGTAAGTCTAATAACAAGCAAATTGAGGATCACTCCGAAAGGGATGAGCAAACTGACGATCCCCAAGCTAGAGCTGCTAGCCTTGTTGCTAGGCAGCAGATTAGCAAAAACTCTCAAGGAACTGATCGAGCCACGAGTAATAGTCATGTGGACTGACAGCAAGGTAACGTTGGCATGGGTAGCATCTCCCGATGCCAGATCTCATAAAAATGTGTTTGTTTCTAACAGAGTGGTGGATATTGTTTTCATTCAGCAGGTCTGTAGCTTCAGTCTGAACCATGTCCATAGTCATCAGAACCCTGCCGATATCCTATCCAGAGGTGCAACGACTCGACAACTATTAGTTAACTCCCTGTGGAGGAACGGTCCAGAATTCCTCAGGACCACGGGAAAGCCTGTTCCTAGCAAGGAGGAAGATCGGCTACATCAAACTCACGTAGTAGCGGCGGTACAAGAGTTAAGGGAGGAGATGTGTCCTACAACCCCCCCCCCCCCCCCAGGCGAGATTTGGGACATCCTGAAAAGGGAAGTAGGGTTCCAATTCTTGTTGAGAGTAGTCAGACTGATTTTAAAGTTTGCAAAAATAGAACGGAATCCGTAAAGTATTGTTGTTCTGGTAGAGCAGAAACATTATTTGCCTTCAGTTTATGCATACTTGGAGGGCGGAGTCAGACCCCCTCGTGAAGTTGTCAATTTAGTAAGACAGTTGAATTTAGTAATGAAATGTAGACTCATTTGTACTAGAGGACGAGTGTCCAAGTTAGAAGAAATTAATCAGTTAATTCTCTTGCCAGCCAAAGGGCGTTTAGTTAGGGTTTATTTACACCGTTTGCATTTACATTGTGGTGTGAATACTCTAATGGGTATCTTTCGAAAGAAATGTTGGGCGGTGGGTCTACGTTCTATTGCCAAGCGGGTGGTAAAAGAATGTATGGAGTGTTGGCGCGCCTTCCAGTCTTTGTCGAAACAGCCACCACCACCCCCCCTACCGAAGGAAAGAACTACCCTTGAGAAACCCTTTACAGCAGTTGGAGTGGACCACACAGCAGCCATACAAACTGAAACACAGCCAGGGTACATCCTGATTGTAACGTGCATGGCCAGTAGGGCCGTGTATCTCGACTTCTGTCCTTCCTTGGAAGCGGAAGAATTCGTCTTGGCTTTAAGGCGATTCTACGCAACGCATGGCGCCCCCCAATACATCACCTCTGATAATCACCAGACGTTCAAAACCGCCAGCCACCTCCTGCAGGGACTCTACGAAGAAGATGAAGTTCAGCAGTTCCTGAGGAGAACGGGAATACAATGGAGGTTTCAGACGCCCAGAGCACCTTGGAAGGGTGGATTCTTCGAGCGGCTGATAGGGGTGACGAAGCGAACCCTCCAAATAGCCCTCGGCCAAAAGTATCTACCGAACGCCCACGTGTTGACCCTGGTGAAAGAAGCAGAAGCCGTAGTGAATAATCGCCCGCTTATGTACAGCGGCGACGGATGCGAGGATGAAGTCCTCACCCCTTCCCATTTGTTAAGAGGACACTCAGCCCTCCTCATGGCACCGCTCTTACCGGACGAGCACCTCAACACGACCTTCACCTCCCGGAGGCTACGAGATCGTTATTTGAAACTAACAGACTCTTTGAAGAGATTCAGAGAGAGGTGGAGAAAGGAATATTTCAGTGCCCTGAGAGCCCGACACGACTGTCAGTCCGGGGAACCCTCCAAGCTGCACCCTGGAGACGTCGTGTTGGTAAGACAAGAACATCAAAGAAGAGCTACGTGACCCCTTGGACGTGTTGTAGAAACGTATCCGGACAACGACGGCGTCGTACGTTCGGCCAAAGTGTTGTTTGAGGGAGTCGAGTCACAGCGAGCTGTTAGCCATCTGGTTCCCCTGGAAATTACCCCCTAAGTGGAGGATGATGGAGACTGAGACGACGACGATGGAAAAGAGGGTGTGTACGGTTCGACAGACGGAATGCCAGGGATCGTGGAGACGTCTGGGGACAACCAGGAAATGGCTCCGGCTGCGACATCCCAACAACTGGCCACAGAGACCTTCGACAGTGACACTCATGACGAGAACGAAACGTTCAGTGCGAACAGTGAAGGTGAAAAGGAATCGAAGCAGACGAACGTTAAAAAACGTTCTGCACACCCATTGAGAAGGGCGGCTGCGAAGCAACGAGAAATGATGGATCGTCTGCTAAAGGGTGACAGTCTATGAAATGTAGCTGCAAAACAGTAAGTGAGAGAGGGAGTGTCTCCCTGGCAGGTAGGGAGGGTGAAGTGAGAACGTTTGTAAGTGGCATGAAACCACGGAGATTGGAAG
>NC_090749.1:2307495-2326942 GCF_036898095.1 Palaemon carinicauda
ATTGATTAATTTCGCCGTTTTTTTTCTGTAGTGCGGAATAACATGTAACTTTTTAATTGATGTTTTCCCGAACGAGGATTTTTGAGATCTGGATGAAAGGAGATCATTAGAGAGTTCAATATCAGGATATCTTTTGAAGAGATTGAGTTTGAAGCAAATAAGTCAAGGAAATGGGATCAAAAGATCTTTTGAGGAATGAGATATACCGAGTGGCCATGTTGGTTTTGGGTAGGCCTAAGGATGCTGCTGATACCATATTTAGACAGGATGTGAAAAATGATGATTGCTCTATGCAATTATTCAGATGTCTCCGTCTGTGGGATCTTTTTTTTTTTTTTTTTTTTTTTTTTTGGCACTAGAAGAGTTTGAAGACCCAAGCCTGTATTGCTGAGGACTAGGAAGCATGAAGTAGGAGATGATGAAAGGAGTGGTATTGAATTAAAAGCTCATAATAGAGACGACTGGCGAAATCTAACCGAGGTCATTTGCGTCAATAGGCGTTGGAGGGTATGATGATGTTGATTACTACAGGTCCTTTTCAAATTACTTGGAGGAATCATGGTTAATATCACATACGTCGTAGAACAAGTTACTGAAATGCAGTACTCTAATTAAGTAAGTGAAAATAAAGACATATTTCATTAGTATTTACGAAGGATAAGCTCCATGTAGTCAGTCAATGAAAAAATCACATATTATAGTGTATGAGAGGGTAATAGAAAAGAAAATAATGAATCATTTGGTTGAAAATAATTTGTTTGATATTGGTCAACATGGTTTTGTGCCCGGAAAAGTGCAAAAACCCAACTGATAGCACACTATGAAAGCATATACAATAATATGATAAATGAAAAAGACACAGATGTGATCTATCCAGATTTTGCAAAAGCCTTTGGCAAGGTTGACCATAATATATTAGAGAAAAAAATGAGAAAGCATAATATTGTACGAAAGATGGGAAAATGGTAAAATAACTCCTGCAAAACAGAAAACAGATAGTGGTTGCAAATGACGAGAAATCAGATGAAGATCAGGTAATATCTGGCATGCCACAAGGTACGGTATTAGCTGCACTACTGTTTGTTATTATGATCTCAGGCATAGACTGTGATGTTAAAAACTCTGTAGTGAGAAGTTTCACCAATGACACAAGAATAAGTTGAGAAATTACTTGTCATGAAGATAGAAACTTCTCTCCACAAAGAGATCTGATAAATTCAAATCAATAAATCTTGGAAACAGAGAATGAATGGTATATGCATACAAAGGATCCAATAACGAGACAATCACAAACAAGGAAGCAATTAAAGACCTTGGTGTAATGTTGAATAGGTATATGTTATGCAACGACCAAATAGCAATACTGTTGGCTAAATGTAAAGCAAAAATGGGAATGTTATTCAGACACTTTAAAACAAGAAAAGCTGAACACATAATTGCTTTACAAAACTTATGTACGTAGTACAATCGAGTACTGCAATGTGATATGGTACCCACACTACCAAAAGGATATTGCAAAAATGGAGAGTGTACAAAGGTCCTATGCTGCTAGAATAGAAGAAGTTAAAGACCTTGACTACTGGGAAAGACTGCAGTTTTTAAAACTCTACAGTCTAGAAAGGAGAAAAGAACGCTACATGATATTACGAGCATGGAAGCAGATAGAAGTAATTACTGAAAACATCATGGAGTTACAAATATCAGAAAGAGTAAGCCGAGGTAGATTAATAGTGCCAAAAACTATACCAGGAAAACTAAGGAAGGCGCACAGGACATTAATGCACTACGCACCAGCATCGATAATGCAGCGACTATCTAATGCGCTGCCAGCTCATCTAAGAAACATATCAGGAGTGAGCGTACATGTGTTTAAGAATAAGCTCTATGAATACCTAAGATGCATCCCAGACCATCCAAGACTGGAAGATGCAAAATACACCGGAAGATGCATTAGCAACTCTCTGGAGAATATATGAGGTGCCTCACACTGAGGGACATGGGGAAACCCAAACATAGAATAAGGAAATAAGGTAAGTCTCTCTCTCTCTCTCTCTCTCTCTCTCTCTCTCTCTCTCTCTCTCTCTCTCTCTAACTAAATTACCGCCCTGAATAAGGAAGAAAATAACCTATAATCGCTATAGTTTCCCACAACTTGCTATCTTCTTTCTCTCCCTCTAAATGTAATAAATATTTCTGAATAGTTTTCGTAAATATAACTGTTTTATGAAATCTTACAACAGAAAAGAAGATCAGATCTTCCTTTTTCCCCTTAAACTTAATTTAAAAAAGACCAAAGGTCATTATTGAATAAGAAGGATTAAAAATGCAACATTTATTAACATTATAATATAGTCCCCCTCGAAAGTCAAGACAGATAACGATGAAAACTGTGTCACGAGTTTTTCTATTTTCTGCAAAATCTATAGAAAAGTTGCATTGCATGATTCGTCATTATAGTCAACGAGACTAAAATTTTCACGTTTGTATTCGATCATTCAGTTTCTTTACTTATTAATCACTGATGAAGCAGGAAAGGCTTCCTTCAATATCAGTGAACGTTCACTTAAAATTTCGCAAATTACTGACGAGTTTGGGTCAGATGCAAAGATATTTTATCATCATAATGATGTTTTTTCAAATAGTTTGGGCGGTTTTTAAATTATAAGAATCTGATTTTATTTTCATAATCATTCATAATAATTTTCAGAGAAAATTATTGAAATCATATATGATAAAAATTTACATATATAGTAATAGAAAACATTTTTTTTAGAAAGAGGCTGATGTAGTTCATTCTAAGCGAGGTTATTCAATGGTCAAAAACCACTCAATTAACTATTATTGAACACCCATAACATAGAGGGGTATGTATGATAAAATGATATCTGAAATAAGTCACATCCTCTCCACCAGGTACCTTCTAGATTTTCGATGTTCTATAACAATTATTTTTCGTCTACACTATGCTTTATTTCATAGTTTATAACACCACATTACCTTTGGAGTTATACAATACCTGGCCTGATGGTCAAAGTATAACTGAATGTTGTACAATAATTTATGCATTGATCACCTTTGATCGTGTTCATCATGATTCATTACTCCCTTGTTAAGAAACTCAATTCGTTTAGGAGTGGGTGGGTCATTTCTCAACATCATTGTGGAAGTTTTAAGTGTAAGTTCGCAAAGAGTTGTTGTTGATGGGCACCACAGTGAGTATGGGAATGTGATATCTGGTGTTCCTTAGGGGAGTGTTCCTGGCTCATTACTTTCATTTTAAATGCACTTGACATGTGGTTTGGCCTAGTAAAACAAGTGTGTTGCATGAGCAGATGATGCTACTCTCTTTGCATCAATTCCATTTACTAAATGTAGATCTGGGGTTTCTGAATCCCTCAATAGAAATCTAGCTAAAATTAGTGTATGGTGCAAATTATGGGGTATGTAGTTGAATCCTAACAAACTCAAAGTATGATTGTCAGTGGGTCAAGGACAGTGGCTCAACATCCCGATCTCAGCATTGATAATGTTTCTTTCACTCTGTATGACTTTTAAAATTTTAGGTGTGATTCTCGATAATAATTTTCTTTTTTTTAGAAGACACATTAGGTCTGTGTCTTCTTCAATTGCACAAAAAAAATGACTTACTGAGAAAGTCTCAAGATTTTTGGTGATGAATCTATTATAAAGAAGTGTTTCAATTCTTTCATTTTACCTTGTTTTGAGTAGTGTTCTCCTTTCTGGTCTCCAGCTGCTGATTCTCATCTTAATTTGTTGGACAGGGATTTATGGTCAATTGAATTTCTTATTCGTAATTTACATATTAATCTCTGGCACCATCGTTCAATTAGTTCATTATGCATGTTGCATAAGATTTTTCATAATTCTGACCATCCTTTACATTCAGATCTTCCCGGACAGTTCCATCCTTTTTGTAATACTAGGTATGCACTTAATTCTAATAGTCAGGCTTTCTCCATCATGAGGTTCAATACTACACAGTATTCAAGATTATTTTTCTAGCTGTGACCAAGTTGAGGAATGATCTTCCTAATCGGATAATTGAATCAGTAGAACTTCAAAAGTTCAAAATTGCAGCAAATGTTTTCATGTTGAACAGGCTGTCATAAGTCCTTTTATGGTATATATATCAAATATCTGTTTTAATATTGTTAATGTTTTTTAAAATATATTATTTTACTTTTTCATTACTTCTTATATCGTTTATTGATTTCCTTATTTCCTTTCCTCAATGGGCTATTTTCCCTGTTGGAGCCCTTGGGATTATAGTATCTTGCTTTTCCAACTAGGGTTGTAGCTTTGGTAATAATAATAATAATAATAATAATAATAATAATAATAATAATAATAATACAGAAAGCTTCATTATTAAAGATATTACTGAAATAATTAAGGCCAAACTCAGCCTGAGATGAACAGAGGAATTTTCAAGTTTTAGGAAAGAGACTCGCATGATAAGAAGGAACCTTTGCCCTCTTGAACAACATGATGAAACAAACTTCATACATCTCTCGTCCTTTCTTAATCCGCACGGTTAATAAAGAGGTCTAAATAATAAATAATTAACATCTCTCTCTCTCTCTCTCTCTCTCTCTCTCTCTCTCTCTCTCTCTCTCTCTCTCTCCAGCAACTAGTAAAGTCAATTGTATTCCGTCTTGGCTAGAATTTTGTGGAGTCAGAAAAGGATGTCGCTTTTGCAAAAACAATTCCATTCCAGTCATAGATGATAATTTAATAATTGCATTTATGAAAGTTTTTCTGATATCGACAACGCATGATTCCCAGGAGAGTCAGGCTGTATTGAGTTTATGTTGACTAAAGTATTGAACCTCATACCTGGTTGTCAGTTGACTACGGTACATCCTAAGAAATTCGGGAGAATGCTCAAGAATTGCAACCTCATCCTCCAAATCTGTTGAAAACCGAAAACTTAACCTTTAAGGCCTTTTGATGGGAGCGGGAATTACATATAAAGATTTCCCACAATAACTCTTATATTCATCACTAGTATTTATATATTAGTCTGTAAGCCACTACTGTATATTATTATTATTGCTTGCTAAGGTACAACCCTAGTTGGAAAAACAGGATATATGCCCAAGGGCTCCAACAGGGGGAAAAAAAAACAGTGAGGAAAAGAAATAAGGAAATATACTATGAGAAAAATAATGAAAAATTGAAATAAAAGTTTTTAAGAACAGTAACGTTTTAATTCAAATGTAAACTATGAAAACTGTTAAAAACAAGAGGATGAGAAATAAGATAGACTAGCGTGCCCGAGTGTACCCACATGCAATAGAACTCTAACCTCAGACAGTGGGAGACTATGGTACAGAGGCTATGGCACTATCCAAGGCTAGAGAGTATTGGTTTTAATTTGGAGTGTCCCTCTCCTAGAAGAGTCTCTTCTACCCTTACCTGGAGGAAAGTAGCCACTGGAGAATTGCAGTAGTTAACCCCTTGGTTGAAAAAGAATTGCTTTGTAATCTCAGTGTTGTCAGGTGTATGAAGACAAAGGAGAAAGTAGAAAAAATAGGCCAGACTATTCGGTGTATGTATTGGCAAAGGAAAAATTAGCCGTAACTAAAGAAAAGGATCCATTGAAGTACAGTCCGGCCAGTAGTACCTCAATGGGTGGCTGGTGCCCTGACCAACCTACTACCATCAAGGTTGAAGGTGTGGTTGGGTGACTTGGAACCTAAGGGGTGCTTGGGGTGAACTAGAACTTCAAGGGGTGATTTAGAGCTTGAGCGAGTGATGGGGATGATTCTATTCTGATGTTGAAAGGGTGGTGGGGTGACATGGTTTCTAGAGGAGTGATAAGTGTGACATAGAGGTTAAATGTCAGTTGACTGAGTGGTGTAGCACTTGGTTTAGGTACTGTAGGTCCTTAATATTCCGTGTCAGTCTCAACCCAGTCTACCCAATTATATACATTATATGCACATACACCATTATCATTTTGGGTGATAATAAAGGTGTAGGGGATGCAGGCTCACCCTTAAAAAGATTTCATACGCTATTATATTCAAATTTTGGCTGATCTAAAGTTTTGCAATATTGCAAAAGTAATTGCACTAAAAAAAAGAAAAGAGAAGGATTGGTGTGGGTTGGAAACAAGAAATTAGCTGACCTAGAATATGCTGATGATGCTGACCTTATTAGCAGAACACCACAGGCTTTGCAAAGCTTGCTTTCCTGAATGCATGGAATATCACATAAGGCTGGGTTTAAGATAGATAGAAGAACGACAGATGATATGAACGGAATATGCAATGGAGGATGAGATATCGTTAGAAGGAAAAAAGATTAATGAGGTGAAGTCATTTCAATATTTAGGAACTATGGTCTCTAATTTGCTTCTTATTTTGGGGAAAATTTGATGGTTCATAATTTCAGAGATTGAGCAAGGTAATGAGTCGAGCAGTGAGAGCACTTAAGCTGGAATGGTAACATTATTATTATCATCTCCGCAGGTTGATTATATTGCATGTGTGCGCGAGAGACATCGAGGAGTTAGGGTGGAACATTGAAAGTTGTCAACCCTTCAGTCAAGAGGGTATTCAATAATATTATACAGAGATTGAGTGATACAATTCCGATACATTAATCTTCAATCAACATGATCAGACTCTTTCTAAAATTCTGATTACCTTTTCTATAACTATTTATGTAAGATTTCACCGAATTTCCCACAAAATGGGAAGATTCTCATTTAAAAATAATAACCATAATTTTTATCACAAAGGCAAATTCTTAAAAGGTTAAATAATCAAAACATTCTCGAAAACACATCATTAAGATCATAAAATATCTTGCCCTCCGACCAAAACTCGTCAGGAATTTGCCTAATATTGGAAGTTCACTGAGATTGGAGGAAGCCTTTCCTGCTCCATCAGTAATCAATAAGTAAAGAAACTGAATGATAGAATATAAGAGTGAAAACTTTATTCTAGTTGACTATAATGGAGATTGATTAATGCAATTTTCTATAGATTTTGCAGAAAATAGAAGAACTTGCAACACAGTTTTCTTTCGATTTCTGTCTTCACTTTCGAGGGGGACTAAAGGAAATCTAATATAATTTCATTCCTTTATCAAAGTCCATATGTTAATGAATGTTTTATTTTTGATCCTTCTTATTCTATTATGACCTCTGGTCTTTTTCTAATTAGGTTTGAGGGGAAACAAGAATATTTGCTCTTATTTTCTGTCATAAGATTTCATAAAAACAGTTATATTTACGAAAACTATCTCAGAATTTTAATATCATATTTAGAGGGAGAAAGAAAAAATAGCGAGTATTGGAAAACTATGGCAATTATAAATTCTTTTCTTCCATATTTATAGTAGCAATTAGTTAGAGAGAGAGAGAGAGAGAGAGAGAGAGAGAGAGAGAGAGAGAGAGAGGGGGGGGGGAAATTATGAACAGCAAATGGTTCTGTTTGCTATTTTTGTTGTTTCCGTAGGTTCTGAATGATGCTTATGTAGGTACCAACACTATTCTTGCAGCTCTAGGTAAAACCAATTCCAAAGAAATCCTACGGTCTGCCATGAAAAATTATATACAAACAAAAGAATTGGTTGTTGCAGTCAACAATTCTGGGTAATCACACCTATAAATAGGTACAGAAATGTAAGTAATTACAAGCTTAAATTATTGAGGTAAGTAAATTACCGAGTTTCTTAAACACAAATCAGTCAGTTTTAACATCCAATGTTGCATAACCGTTTGGAAAAAAAAAAAAACAACACAGTGACCCCTTTTACTAATCATTGATATTTACATAGCTAAAACGCACATTCCAGAGCTCAAAAACACCTTCAGGGTAGAACTTTCTGGCTAAAATGGCTTGGTTATCGAATTGCCTTTGTTCGTTAAAGGATGCCACAAATATTACGCCTAGCACATCTCTTTGTCTATCAAATTGGGGACTTAATCATTCTCCAAAATGGCCAGTTTGCTAGTTTTATGGATGACATGACCAAATGCTCAGTAGTATCCTCTTCCTCCCTATACAAAACACAAAGGGTATCCTTATCATTTCGGTTTCTATAATTTTCTTTTAATTCTCGCACATTTAACCTTGTTTTCATGAATAGTACTGTCGCATAAAGGCCAAGTTCACCTATGCAGTCTCTTCTGCCATTACTATTCACAAACCTCAGTTTGATCATCTCTGCTTTTCTTGCTTCTATTTTTCATTCAATTTCATTTGCCTCTTAATTATTGTTTCTTTTTTAATTTCTTGTTTTTAATACTTTCTTACTTCTTCAATTTTAATATAATATTCATTGCATATTTCTTTAATACTTTTTCCCCAACATTCCCCATATGGTTCTCTTATTTGATCTTCCACTACTTTCTTATCTAGCCATTTGTCATCTGATGTTATGAGATAACATCACATTTTTCATACTGTATTCTCTTTTCAACTGGCCGTATTCCTATTTCTGCTATTAGCCCCCAGTATGATGTGGTAGAAACCTGTTTAAACACTCCTTTCATAATTTTGTACTGTTTACTCTCTAGTTCTTTCATTTCTTTTTCTTTTTTATTACACCCCATGTCTAAATATTTGCAAACATTGTAGGTACTACTACTGTCTCATAGATCTTTATTCTCACTAACAATGCCAAATCTCCTACTCTGTTACTGCCTCCATACTTCCTAACTTCCTGTACCATGTAGCCTATTCTATTATTGCTTCCCTTTTGCTTATGATAAGACTTTGGTTTCCTTTATCCTAGTACCACTCTCCTGATTATTTATATTCCTCAACTGTTTCTATCCTTCGGAGTTTCTTAAAACCTCGTCCTTTGAGTTCCATGGTTGATTTGTTGTAGGTGGAAATTGGGAGAAACAAATATCCATGAAAGGAATCATTCATATCGTATACATGCAAAACAATACATCTCTCTGAAGTGCAAAGAATGTACAGATATAATTGTGTATGTTTGGTGGTACATATGTTGCGACCAATCTCAGAATCTGCACCATGTTGGAATATTCTCCTTTGGCCCTGGGCAATGTGAAGATTCCCAGATTGCGCGACCAAGTTGGAATCGTATTTTGGTTGCTGTGGAGTGAAACAGATTCATGTAAATACGCCAACTGACTCGTTTACCTTATGTGGCAATAGGTGTGTTAACAGTATTAGGTTTGTAAGGACACCGATCCCTTTGTCGTCCAGAAAATCGACAAACTACTTATTTATTTAAATTCTCTCTTCGCCACACTGTGGTGTCCTATGTATATATATTACGCTCTACCAGAGCTAAATTTTGATATATGTATCGTTTCATGACATGTTTTTGTTAACCTATAATTCATATATTTGTAAGTGTAAGAAAACACATATATTTTGGCGGGCACTTCAATCTGACTTGGCGCCAATGTAATCCTACGTTTCCGTCCGCACCTTGTTATGTATTTCCGTGCGCATTCAAATAAAGTATCAGTTGATCTTGGTGACGCTTGTCTCACTGTCCTTACAACTGGTGACCCCGGAGTTGAAAGTAGCATCAGTGGTTTTGGCTTTGCCATTGACGGACTTATTACGGCCGTGCTACCTTCTACATACTCCGTTACCTTAGGCAAGAACCTGCCTTTGGTTCTCCCACACTTCGGTGAACGTAAGGCAGTAGGATGAGCTTAACCGACATATCAACCTCTCACCTCTTCGCCGACTCGTCGTCTGGCCACGATGCAGGAAGCAACACGCCCATCGCACCCAACGGCCTCGCCTCCACGCCCAAAGTCAAACTGCCGCCCTTTTCTCAACACAACACTGCTTCCTGGTTCCTGAGAGCGGGCGTACTCCTCCGCGTCGCTAGACTCAGCGACTCCTGGGCCAAGGCTGACATCGTTCTCACCTCCATACCTGAAGAAGTATTCGACAAGATTTCCCCATGGCTCGACGCCCAGGCCGGCCAAGTTTCATACGACGACCTGAGAACGAAACTCATCGGTATCTACTCCCTCTCCGTCTCAGCAAGGGCACAGAAAGTACTGGACCTCGCCGGCAAGCCCATGGGTGACACCTCTCCTGTCGAGGCGTGGGACGAGCTAACCGGCCTGCTCATGCTCCCCGAAACAGACAGCAACGGCCGACGACGTGAGATTAGCTTATCTTGCGAGATCTTTCTTCGACGCCTACCACAGGACGTACGGGCCCAATTGACAGACGCCGACACGCTCCCGATGAACGAACTCCTATCGAAGGCTCAGAAGCTCCACGAGGCCTCCAAAGCATTTCGCCTCGGAGCATCATCGTCAACACCGCCTCCGTTCTCCTCCTTCAGCAGCTGCTCTTCCATAGACTCCTCGGCAATGGCCCTTGAGGACGACGAGATCAACATTCTATCAAGAAAAAACCACCGCAACCGACGCGACCAAACCCTAGGCCTAACCCAGCATGGTGCTTCTACCACCAACAGTTCGGCAGTGACGCCAAGAAATGTAGAGCACCATGCAGTTTCCCTAGAAGAAGACGCCAGAAGCATCCACCTGCCACCATCGCGGCCGCAGTTAACCATAACAAGATTGGTTTCTGTATCCTCGATACCATTTCCAACCGTAGACTCATGGTGGACACCGGCGCAATGCAGTCAACGTTCCCTCCTTCGAAGTTCGACCTAGACCGTGGTCCCGACAAAAACGCTCCCTCACTCATCGCCGCCAACGGATCTCCCATACGGTGCTATGGAATCAAGACCCTCAAGATATCTATCATAGGCCGTTTGTATTCTTGGCCCTTCGCTATCGCCGACGTCAATCGCCCCCTCCTCGGTGCGGATTTCCTCGCTCACCATGGACTCCTCGTCGATGTTGCTAACAAACGTCTCATCGACACGGGAACCTGCCAGTCTCGCTCCCTAGAACACGGCCCTGCAACAATGTCCGTATCCGCCGTAACAACGCACCCCTACGCCGACCTCCTACGAGAGTTTCCCGAGGTTTTCAAGCCCGAGCTCCGACACTCGCCAGGTTCCCCGTCCAAGCATGGCATCTACCACCACATCACAACGACAGGACCTCCCACTCACGCCAAATTCCGCCGCCTCCCGCCTTACAAACTGAAGGATGCCAAACGCGCTTTCGAGGACATGGAACGCATGGGTATCTGTAAGAAAGCATCGAGCCCCTGGGCATCACCCCTGCACATGGTTAAAAAGCCGGACGGGTCCTGGAGACCTTGCGGCGACTACAGGCGCCTCAACCTCATCACAACGCCTGATCACTACCCACTGCCCAACATGCAGGACCTAACGAACGCGTTGCATGGCGCAAAGTTTTTTACCAAAATGGACCTTCTCAAGTCTTACTTCCAGGTCCCCGTATTCCCGGAAGATATCCCGAAAACTGCCATTGTAACGCCGTTCGGATCCTTCACTTTCGCATACTCAACCTTCGGTCTACGCAACGCCGGGGCGACCTTCCAACGACTAATGGATAGCATTCTGGGTGACCTACCTTTCTGCGTCTGCTACGTCGACGACATCCTGATATTCTCGAAAACCAAGGAGGAACACCGGGGACACGTCCGCACCGTCCTAAAACGCCTACAGGAGAACGGCCTAGTTGTACGCTTCGACAAATGTACGTTCGGTGCGGAAGGAGTGGATTTCCTTGGTCACCGTGCATCCTTGTGCGGGGTAAAACCCATGACAACCAAAGTCGACGCCATCAGAAAGTTCCCAATACCTACGACCATTCGCCAACTTCAGGAGTTCTTGGGAATGGTCAATTACTACAGGCGCTTCATCCCCAACATCGCACAAACCCTGTCACCCCTCGACGACGTCCTGAAAGGAAAAGCAAAAAAACTCGAGTGGGGCTTGCCCCAGCAACAGGCATTCGCTCGGACAAAGGATGCCCTTGCGAATGCCACCACCCTGGCTCATTTCGACGACGACGAGCCCCTGCGACTAACGACCGACGCCAGCAACGTCGCCTGCGGGGCTGTGCTTGAGCAACTCGTCGATGGTTCTCCTCGACCGCTGGCATTCTTCAGCAAGAAATTGAAACCCGCCGAAACAAGATACAGCACCTTCGATAGGGAACTCCTCGCCGTCTACCTCGCCGTCCGCCACTTCAGGCACATCTTGGAGGGTACCCCCTTCACGATTGCAACGGATCATCAACCCCTCGTCCACGCCTTCACGAAATCAACGGACGCATGGTCCTCCCGACAACAACGTCATCTCGCATCAATCGCCGAATTCGGGTGCACCATACGTCACGTCCCAGGAAAGAAAAACCCAGTCGCGGACGCCCTTTCAAGGATTGAAATTGACGCGATCCACCTGGGAATGGACTATGCCAGTCTCGCAACCGAACAACGCACCGACCGAGAAGCACAGGTTCACCTGACGGAGCCATCCGCGCTCAAGATAAGTGCGGTTCCCCTCGGACCAGCAGGAGTAACTATTCTTTGCGACACCAGCACGGGCCGCCCTTGTCCCTGGGTACCAGCCTCCTGCAGAAGGAAAATATTCAATATCATCCATGGACTTTCGCACCCCTCAGGACGCACCACCGCTCGCCTTCTGTCTGAAAAGTTTGTCTGGCCAGGGATAAAAAAGGATGCCCGGGAATGGGCGAAGTCATGCATCAACTGCCAGTCAAGCAAGGTCAGCCGTCACACCGAATCGGGGGTGGGCGATTTTCCCCAGCCAAAAAGACGTTTCGGACATATACACATCGACGTCGTGGGACCATTGCCCCCTTCTGGATCCGCTCGCTACCTACTTACGATCATCGATCGCTCCACGAGGTGGTTGGAGGCATCGCCGATGACCGAAGCTACGACTCAAGCATGTGCCGAAGCCCTCCTGTCAAGCTGGGTGAGCAGGTTTGGCGTTCCTGACGACATCACGACTGACAGAGGCCCCGCTTTCCTCTCAGAAATATGGCTTGCTTTGGCGAACCTGATGGGGACGACGCTCCACAGCACCACGGCATACAACCCCGCGGCAAACGGCATGGTTGAAAGAACGCACCGCGCCCTCAAGGCGTCCCTAATGGCGAGCTGCACCGACGGGGACTGGAAATCACGACTTTCTTGTGTACTCCTCGGCCTTCGCACCGCCCCTCGCGCAGACGGGGAACCTTCGCCCGCCGAAAAAGTTTACGGGGAAGCGCTCGCAGTTCCTGGCGAATTCTTTCCCTCATCAACCGATGACACGCAGCTGGATCACCTAAGGGACATCGCCAGGAAGTTCAGGCCGTGTCTCAAAACTTAACAGGACAGAACCAAGCACTTCAAGCCAAAAAGCCTGGATGACTGCAAGTACGTTTTCGTCCGTGTCGACGCTCATCGACAACCACTGACTAGACCTTATCGAGGTCCCTACCGGGTTATTAAAAAGACAACGAAAGCCTTCCTTCTCGACGTCCATGGCCAAGAGGACTGGGTCTCTATAGACCACGTGAAACCAGCGTTTCTCGAAGGAAGCGACACCGCCTCCGCTGGACCTGGCAGACCCAGAGTTCCGCCACAAAACAAGCCGCCCAACGAAGGAAAAATCATCAAACGACGTCAAGAGGAAGAGATCCTTACACCGACCGCCAGCGCGCCCCTCCGTTCAAAAACAAGAGGAACCCTCCGACGCCCGAAGAGATACGAAGATTGATCATCAGCCCTCTACGCCGCCCGATGTCTTGGGGGGGGGAGTACTTGTAAGGACACCGATCCCTTCGTCGTCCAGATAATCGACAAACTACTTATTTATTTAAATTCTCTCTTCGCCACACTGTGGTGTCCTATGTATATATATTCCGCTCTACCAGAGCTACATTTTGATATATGTATCGTTTCATGACATGTTTTTGTTAACCTATAATTCATATATTTGTAAGTGTAAGAAAACACATATATTTTGGCGGGCACTTCAATCGGACTTGGCGCCAATGTAATCCTACGTTTCCGTCCGCACCTTGTTATATATTTCCGTGCGCATTCAAATAAAGTATCAGTTGATCTTGGTGACGCTTGTCTCACTGTCCTTACAGGTTCTATGGGGTGATCTCCTCGTCGTATATGCAGTGATCAGGCCATTATGTAAAGTCAGGTCATTATGTGTGTTTAATTTGTTTCCAAGGCGTGTTAGTTATTGTAGTATAGAGTTGCCACCCCTATCTGTCACTGTGTTTAGGCCACTTAAAATTGTTGAATGTCAGCCTCTAATTCACAAACAATGGGGAGGGTGTTGTAGTTAATTAACTAATATCCTTTTTTATGCATTTGATATTTTATAAACAGTGTGTATGTTAATTTTATAATGATTCAAAGCACCTTTAACACACTATCAATTGTCATAAATTACAAATAATTTTTCGTTGCAATAATAACCACATCTTGATGTTGGAGAGTCAAGAAATGATATGCAATCAGCAGTCATATGTTCGCGGTGTAGATCCATGTCTGATTTTGCCAGTGAATAATCTATTCTAGTTTTACTTCTTTCAGGGTTTAAATTGTCACCAAGTCAAATCAAAGAATGATTTAGAAAGTTTGGCAAATTTCTCAGTTATTAGTGATTCCTAGACTAGATAATAATAAGTACTTAACTGGCAATTGAACACTTGTTAGCAGCTTGGCAGAAGGTCGTGACAGCACACTGACTGACAAGCACTTGACGTTAATGTCGTCTGCTTGTGCTTTATATAGGCGTCAACACCCGCTGGAACCCAACTCTGCATTCCAACTTTGCCGCACTCTAACATCACGCAACCCAATTCGGAATCGGCACAGATTCCAACATAGCGCGGAACACATATCTGTTTAAGCTTAATTCTAAAAGCTTTTTGATTACTTAAAGAGAGGAAGGATGAGTTGGCAAACTGAAGAGAAATGAGTTGAGAGAAAACTTGATCAGGATGGATGGATGTGATGGCCATTGCATTTTGCTTTATCACAACCATGTTGTCAACACATTTTATATCATCTGGTCTTTAAGAAATGATAACAAGTGAAGCAGATGTCTGCATTGACATTAACAATGCCATGCTGTTATGAAACCCAAAAGACTATATACCATGTCCCATATTCGTTTTAAAGTTCCCTTAACAACTAAGTAACGAAGCCAGATTTGGTTTACAGTGAACGCTGTTATGTAATATTGTATTGAGCGCAACATTGCATCATATTGCATTGATAAAACACGTTTAAGATTGTATATAACTGAAATAATGTAATTTGATATTAGGATTCAAGCATTTATTAATTACCTCAAAGATAGGATGTGATTCTTTCTACTTTTGTACTGCAGTAGGATTTAGGTCTTTTGAGAGCGATGCTCTTATGTTTGTTATGAGGTTTTGGTTTTTAAGATTGTTTACGAGATGCTTGACGCTCAGTTAGGAGTTGGTTGTTAGAAGCCAAGAGCAATGTAGCCTCTTATTATACATTAAAGGGTTATGTATTAGTTCCGCACTATGTTTGAATCTGCGTCGATTCCGAATCGGGTTGCGCGATATTAGAATTCTTACTTTGTGCGGCAAAGTTGGAATGCAGTGTTGAGTTCCCGCGGGTGTTGATGCCTATATAAAGCACATGCAGACAACATTGACGTCAAGTGCTTGTCTATCACGACCCTCTGCCAAGCTGCTAACAAGTGTTCAATTGCCAGTAAAGTACTTATTATTATCTAGTCTGGGAATAACTAATAACTGAGTAATTTGCCAAACTTTCTAAACCATACTTTGATTTGACTAGGTGACAATTTAAACCCTGAGAGAAGTAAAACTAAAATAGATTATTCACTGGCAAAATCAAACATGGATCTACACTGCGAACATATAACGGCTGAATTAGATCGTATTTCAGCTGCCAACAACACCATCATCCTGTCCGCTGAGAAGCATGCAACCATCGTCGACATCCTCAACCACAGGCATCAGACCAAGGCAACAAGGATCTCCCTGGAGATGCAAAGCTCAGGTGGTGGATCAAGAACGAGCACTTCAAGCTCATCAACCTCCCAGACCTTGGACTGACGAATATGCTTGTGGTCACCAAAAAAAGTTTGTCCATTTTCCTTTAAACAATCAAAATAATATTTTTTCCACATTATTCACCCCTCCCATATTTTATCAAAGTATTTCTTATGAACTAAGACATCATTCTGCCCCTTGTTGTATTTGGATAATGAATCCATGAACATTATCCTGGAAAGATTTGAGACAAAAACATCACAAATAGAGCCTATTGTTCATAGTTATGATCTTTAACCCTACTAATGATGAAATGTACCAAGGATGTTTATTTTAATGCCTTTTGGGGTTTAAAAGGATTAACTATTGTTTAAATTAAATAGTGTTTACCCCTCTCTTTTTTAGAATCATATTTTTTTCAACCTCCCCAACTATCATCTGATTTAAATCAGAACTAAACTGGGAGGTGTTAGTTATCACATAAATCAATTCTTAATTGACGCTTTGGTTCAATTTGTTTTATTTCTCATACTTTGATTTGACACAACAAGTCAATAGGTTATTTCTTTATGTTTTTGCCTGTGAATAAGAATTTCAATTTAGATAGATTGTGCATGATATATAAGTATTTTCTGGTTAGAGGAACTATGCAAGGATTGTTGAACCCAGGTATTGCTTTGATTTGCTATTATGTGATACAAAAGTACCTTTCATTGTAAGTTTGTTATTATTACGGATTTCAATGATCAATGTTAAAATAAAACGATGGAAATTGATGGATTCTGGTAATATATTAAATGAATTTTTAACAATCTCAGAATAGAATGAGAAGGGAGTTATATTGGGTAAGCATTTGTGTGTTAGTTACCTAGTAATTTATAGCAATAGATAGTTGAAGTTTGCATGAATGGTGGATATATGAATTGAGGTGTCCATTACAGAGAGGTTGTACTATATGTGCATGATCAGTGTTTTCTTGTATGTTTGCTGTAATGTGATGGATGTTTGTTGGTTTGTAGCGACTAATTGCATTACATTTAATGTGAGAAACTACCAGCAGATTGTATATCCTTTCTTGACTTCCCAACATCAAGATGTGGTTATTATTGCAACAAAAAATTATTTGTAATTTATGACAATTGATAGTGTGTTAAAGGTGCTTTGAATCATTATAAAATTATCATACACACTGTTTAAAAAATATCAAATGCATGAAAAAATGATATTAGTTAATTAACTACAACACCCTCCCCATTGTTTGTGAATTAGAGGCTGACATTCAACAATTTTAAGTGGCCTAAACACAGTGACAGATAGGGGTGGCAATTCCATACTACAATAACTAACACGCCTTGGAAACAAATTAAACACATATAATGACCTGACTTTACATATTGGCCTGATCACTGCATATACGACGAGGAGATTACCCCATAGAACCTAATACTGTTAACACACCTATTGCCATATAAGGTAAACAAGTCAGTCGGCGTATTTACGTGAATCTGTTTCACTCCACAGCAACCAAAATATGATTCCAACTTGGTCGCACGATCTGGGAATCTTCACACTGTGCAGCGCCAAATGAGAATATTCCAACACGGTGCAGATTCTGAGATGGGTCGCAACATATACACCTGCGTTTGATTCAACATATCAAAAATAAAAAATTAACAGCGCAGATGGGATACCCCTGGATAATTACTAATAATTATTCACTCATTTACAGGTGAGTAATATGCAGAAATCAACAGACAATCAACCAATATAAAATATAAAATTGCCGATGACCCAATGACGAATACACGCAGAGATCATAGAGCAGCAGAAGGAAAATTTATTGCAAGAGAAGCAAAAGAAAAATGCCAATGAGGATTTCCTATGCAGCCGACCAGAAGAATTTCATCAAACACTAGCAAACAAAACAAGAAAAAAAAAGTGAATTCTAAAGTTGGGTAGCATACAAAAAAGGTAGGAAGTTACAAGGTGACTTTAGAACAGTAGCCTAACCTATTCAAGGTATCAAGGTATGCAGTCAAAATGCCTCTTGACATTGAACATCCTGAACGATTTAGCATCACAGATGAACCCAATTCTGTTGTAACACGATGGCAACAGTGGTGTGAGAAATTTAAGATTTTTTTTAGAAGCATTTGGGAATATGAAGGATGCGTAAAAGAAGGCATTATTACTTCACACAGCAGGTAGAGATGTTTGGGAAGTGTTTAAGACATTGCAGCCTACAGATGACACAAGTGAAGCTGCAAACAAGGCTCTTACCACATATTTTGCTCCTCAGGTCAACAAATTTTTTGAAAGGTATCAATTTACAGCACAGACATATCAGAAAAAAAATGAAAGTTTTGATGCATTTGTGACTAGACTAAAGAATTTAGCTGTTTCATATGAATTTCTAGAATTAGAAAATGTTATCATAGATCAAGATATTGCACATTGCACATCACAAGAGCTAAGAAAGAAATTATTGCAAGACAAAGATTTAACATTAGAAAAGGTATTGATAATAGGCAGAACTTTAGAAACCTCAAATAGGCAAAGTAACATAATAGGTAGTTCTACAAGTAATAGAATGGAATGTTCTAAAATTAATACGATAGGTTCTAAGTGGAAAAACAATGAGAATCAGAGAAGGAATATATCAAAGCCTAGTCATAGAAAATCCAATGAATAATCAAATCCATGCTACACCAAATAAACTAAGATCAATAAAGTCCCGGAACAAAATATGAAGAAGAACATACCAATAGCAAAGGGTAGTTGGTAGATCTCGTCCAAGGACGCTGTCAATGCTGTATTGAACATACAGTAGATGTCCAAGCCCAGGGGAGTAAGAACTGTAAGTTACACTTCTCATAGTTTGGGGTGCTTATGCCAGAGAGAGAGAGAGAGATAGAGAGAGAGAGAATCTGGCCTATGTATCCATTTACTCGTAAAGAATATTACATTCAACTTTTGTTTTTATAGTTGAATCCCATTAAAAGTCTCGATAAATATGCATCTCCCGTATATCTTAACAACCTTGACATGATCAAGCTTTCGTCTTCAGATTGTAAAACAGCAAAAAGAAAAGAGTCACATATTAATTTTGCTTTCATGAAGAAAATTACCAAGTGTCGATTGTTTCACTTCCTAAGTCTCTCAGTGGCAAACAACATTTAAGATCAGGTCTTATGTTGTTTTATAAGTTTATTATCTGAAATACTCTAACTCACAGTTCTTTCAAGAATACAACTTAAATAGTTTAAAGAGTAAATAATGAGCAGACTTAAGGGAGAGACAGTTATAGAAAATGAATTTTGACACAGGAAAAATAAGTTTTTTGTGTGAGATAGCCATGTCGTCCTGATGGAAGTGCCTCATTGGCAGATTCTACTTGGGATATTTCTACGAGTGATATACCAGAGAAATTTTATCTTAGAGGTATCAATGTGAGACATCGCATTCATTCCTTTCGCTTCCGGATCT